>NC_048299.1:44822351-44944046 GCF_013100865.1 Trachemys scripta elegans | reverse complement strand
GCCCCAGGCCCAGCACCGCCGGCCCCGCATGTCCCGATTTTCCCGGACATGTCTGGCTTTTTGGGATTTCCCCCCAGACGGGGATTTGAAGCCCAAAAAGCCGGACATGTCCGGGAAAATCCGGATGTATGGTAACCCTACCTCATCTCCCCTTGCCCTGGATGTTCCAGTCTAATGTCAGTCTTGTTATGTTACTTGAGTCTGTCCTCTGTGTTGTCCTAGTAATCTTCATTTTCATTCCATAATTTCCTGTCCTATTGGTTTCTGATTTGTCTTCCTTCAGAGTTCTTCATTTGTGATTTTTTTTTCTGGCCATCTGATCATGAGGATTTGTCTAAGCTGTTTATGAAAATGTAGAGTTCAGATAATAAGGTCTTAATAAGTCTCCAAGTTTCAGCACTTTCCATTTCCTTAAAGCGCAGTTCCATTCTGCATGCAGGCGCAAACTTGCTCGATTTGGTGACAAATAAATGTTTACTGCTCTTTTCTACTGTCTGCTCTGCAGGACCTGTATGTGCGCACCAGATTCTGTTCTGGCTCATACCCGCATCCTCACCAGAATGGTTCATTGAATTTCAGTTTCAAGACCAACTATCCAACCCCCACTGTCTTTGAATGATGCCATCTCTTAAACAATACAATCCCACTGAAGCCAATAGGGTTACACAGGTATAATTGAGGGCATGGAGGTGCACACAACACCGGACATATAATGGTGCCAATGGCATCGAGGGGCCAGGCCCACACTCAGAAGGGGCTCCAGCACTGAGACTCTGGCCCTGCCCCTGCTCAGCCTCTTCCCCCCAAGGCTCCGCCCACCACTCACGCCTCTCCACCCTCTCACCCCCTGCTCACTCCTCTCTGCCCCCTCACCCCATGCAAGCAGTGGGCGGGCCTCAGTGGGAAGAGGTCGAGTGCGGGAGGAATGGGGCCATGATCCGGGCACCAAGGCCAACAAAAGATTAATCCAGCCTTGGGTGAAGAGGTATAACTGAGGGCAGCGTCAAACCTGCAAAATCCTGCTGGTGATGAGACACAATCCAGAAGGCAGGCAGTTTGACTGCCAAAACTCAGGCTGAGCTTGCAGGCCTAGCAGTGAGCAAGTATCTCTTTATTGGTAAAATGAGCAAATTTAATATGGAGTCATTGAGATACAATCCATGTGAAACCCCACTGAGCTATTTTTTACAAGTCATCTTTCAGAATGTAACTCCACTGTAAGACACTGTAGTGAAGTGAAAACCAAACCAAATAATTGTCAAGCAAAGAATGTGCTTAGACCAATATTGGCTTCCAAACATGGAAGAAATCTAGCCATCAATTCAAGAAGACACACAAATGTCCCAAGGCTGGTAAATTTGAACATACACTAGGGCAAGGTTCAACAGAAGGCTGTGATTCAGGTGATCTTTGTAGAGTTTCAGTAGTTAAATAAAAAAATTCAGAAGCAGTAACTAAAGGTGTTAATCCTAAAATAACATCAGTCCTGACGTACGCTTTCCACTCCAAAATCAATGTTATCACATATCTCAGACAAAATATAGCAGGAGAGCTTAATTACTCTATACTGTGGGTAGAGGAGGCAGAGGGAGGGCTGTTTGATGGAGGATGAGTGACCTCAGCTTCAACAAAGATTGCAGCAGCTCAAGCAGAAACTAATGGTATCAGCAAAGAACACGGGAGATACAGAAAAGAGAAATTTAAGGAGTAATCTGCACATTGTGGTCCTCAAGGAAGGAATCAATGGCCCCCACCAATGACATTCTTGGAAATGCAGCTCCCTGCTGTTTAAAGCTAGAGTACAAACACAGCAATCTTAAAATCAATTGTACCCTAAATCCCCTGGCTCAGAAAACACAAAGCTAATATCTAATAATACTGTGGCTCTGCAGTTTCACAGTTAAGGAGAAAGTACGTGCAGAGCTGTGAATGCTGATGGAGCAAAAATAAAAATGCAAAAGATTTTTCATATACCTTGCAGAATAAGTACAGAAGGAAAGCATGGCATCTCTTCAGGTAAAGATAAAGACATCCCAGAAAGTGAAAGTATGTCTACACAGCCCACAGGAGCAAGCCTCCCAGTCCAGGTCGGCAGACTTGGGCTAAGGGGCTCCCACTAGTGCTCTAAAAATAACTGTGTAGACAGTGCTTCAAAGTTGCCGCTTAGGCTCTGAAGCCCACCCCCATCCTTGGGCTTGCTTCCACAGGCCATGTACACATCCCCTACAGTCTTGCAGTATCAGGCAGAGCTAGTGGTATATATAGGAGCTGTGATGCTCATATTTCACAACCCCAATGAAGTAGCAACTTTTATCCAACAGAAAGTATCTGAGGCCCTTATGCTGAAGAACAAGCAAGTCACTCTCTAGTATTTACTGTCACTAAAAGTGTCATCTATTCTTTTCAGCTTAATGTTAGGAACCTATGCTGTGCGAGTATTCTTGATCTAATCCTAGCAGTGTGCAATAGTCTGAATCTCATTAATTCACTGATTTCCTCCTATTCCGGAAAAGGAAGCTGGAAATATGTCATCTGCAGTGCCACCTCACTCCTTGTAAAACTCTCCTGTGCCGTGATGCCTCTGAAAAACACAAAAATGGTTAGGCTGCTGGTGTGATGTGACCACTGCTGGCCATGCCAACCAGGAGTGTGTCACTGCTCCTTGTGTTGCCCTCATCAGTTTGTTGTATCTACTTGTTGTCTCTTGTCATATGTACATTGTAAGCTCTTTGGGGCAGCCACTATCTTTTGTTTCTGTGTTTGTGCAGAATCTATCACAATAGGGCCCTGATCCCTGCCTGCAGCCCTTAGGTGCTGCAATACATATCAATAAATAGTCATGCTTTCAAAGAAGGTTGGCAACTGGCCCACATTGATGCAGATAAGGCTGACCACAATTTCCATAAGGGGCAAAACAAATATTACTCTGGCCACTTCTCCCTTAAACTCAGCTCCTAGAATTGTTTTAATAGGGGAAGGAGCAACAAGTGCTTCAAGGACGATTAAAAAGAATGTGGAAAGTGAGTAAACTTCGATACTTGCAAACTAGGGGGCTCAGGCTAGGATCTTGAGAGGATTTTGGATGGGTTTGTGCAGGGTTGCTGGAACAATTTCTATAGTGGGGGTGCTGAGAGCCATTGAACCTAACTGTAAACCCTGTATATAATGGAATCCACTTCAAGCCAGGGGCTGCAGAAGCACCCCTAATTCCAGCACCTATGGGTTTGTGAAATGTATCTTTTGGCATACATCCCAATCATAAACAGTCCTGCACACCTCTTCCCTGCTCTGTTTAGCTGCTCTTGTAGCTTATCCTACTCTCACCTGGAGCCAAGACCAGAGGAAGAGGGTGGGGATATAATAAGGGATTTGTCCACTAGATTACAGTGCCTGTCATGATATTAGGCTGTTCTTCCTTGCAAGCACAGATCACACTGGGTATGTACACACAGCACTGGGGAGTGAGTGGGTGTGAGCCTCCCAGGCCAGGTTGACAGACTTGGACTAGCGGGGCTCACACTAGTCTCTGAAAATAGTTATACAGACAGCACTTTGAACTAGTGGGTCATGCCCACCTTCCCCACCCCCCAGGCTTCAGAACCTGCGCTCCAGCCCAAGTCGCAATTTCAAAGCACTGTCTATACTGCAGTTTTTAGAGCACTAGCATGAGCCCCATTAACCCAATTCTGTCGATCTGGCCCAGGAGGCTCTCTCCCAAATGCTGTGTAAACATACCCATGGCTGGCTCAGTCTGCAGCCAGCCAGCTGGCAATGAGCTTGTAGCACCTTTACTGCCCTTATCAGTAGCCCAAGTGGCCATTTCCTGACAGCGGTGAACTGACCTGGTCTTTCCAGAAATCAAGTTACATTTTTTCCAGATGCTGAACATCAGCCCTTATTGGCAGTGAGGGGACTGTGAATAACCTGTGATCTTTTTGTTTTTGTTATGGCCACAAGGATGGTATGTCCAAACTGTAATGCTTCATACTATGAATTCTGTTACTGTAGCTTTCACCCTGGGATCAGTCATCTCACAGTCTCCATTTCCACATTCTACATGTTTTCCATATAATATAGAGAAAACAACTTCCAAGTTGAGAACAGAGATGCTTTTTTGAAGTGTTTTCTTTATTCCAAAACCATAGATTAACAACTTCCTGGACATTCTTTATCCCTTCAAAGAAATTGCCCTCAAAGTTGCGTCTGATTTCGGCAAAGCTTGTTTCTGATTTCACTGTTGGAAGATTTGAAGTAAAAAAACAATACACAGACTAGATACCACATATATGTTCAATATCTTACTATAAGAGTGCCATGAGAATTAATCCTTAACACAGCCTTATTACAGTATTAGCATAGTTTATCTATTGTTACACCATGCATACTGTGCTACTCAGATAATGAATGTTACCAGTTCATGCTAACACAAGAGCAGAGGAATTTAAAAAGCACTTTGGCAAAGTATCTTAAAGCTAATGGAGAGAGATTCCGATGCTCTCTTCTGAAACATCTTGGGGGAGGGAAAAAATTGACAGTGCTGAAAACAGGAACGTGAAGCCAATGTAGAAATCGTTTTTTTTCCCCCGGTAGACTAAGAAATGCATCTTTGAAAAATGCTTGGTTGTATAAATGGAAAGCTATCTAAACTTTAAAGCAGGATTAATCTTCCACTCAAAATAATGCACAGTCAGCTACAGTCCGCTACAACCAAGTTTTTCAAAATCACGGGAAACTTTTGTTTCTTTAAATTACAGTAACTGAGCATTCATTTTTATTCGTATGGATTGTATTTTCTTAAGTAGTATCTATTGTGTTTATGCCCTAGAGGGGAACACATAATAAAGTGTTTTACCGCTGTAGCTGTATCTCACCTAAGGGCCAAAGCCAGCAGCACAAAAGGAGCTTTAAAGCTGGCTTTACTGTCCTGTTGAGGTTGGCTGGAGAAAAGGGGATGAGGCAAAGCATAAAAGTAACTCACCAGTTCCCAGCTGCCAGGCCATAGGCAGTTGAGCAAAAATGGCCACAATTTAGAGCAACCCTGGAAGGCAGATCAACTCCCAGTCTGCTCCAGGATCAAGGCGCAGCAAAGGGGGGGCGGGAGGGGGAGAATGCTAGCCACTACATTGCAAATTTCCTCCTAAAATTCTTTGCTACCTTTATTTTATTACTGTTTAAGGAATATTTTAAGTGATCTAAAATGAAGGCACTTGACATTAAATGTGGCTGTGTAATGCTATTAATAAGATCTAACATACCTTTTAGAACACAGTACAGAAATCTTTTAAGAAAAATTCTTTTCTACTTAAGTGGCTCTGCATTGCCGAACCTAAGTGTGAGAAATTGCTCGTCTTTAATTTATACATCCTCATCACATGTTCCTGACCTGACACTGTTTCATTTTGCTGTAGTACTAATGAAATATCCCTCTTGACTCCTAGTGTGTTACTTAGATTAATTTTAAACAGCGAGGGTCAAGTTAGGACCAGTGTTCTCCCTTTTTTTATTTGTTCTCTATCCTCTTGCTCACCCCGTTCTCTCTCCTCCTTCTTTCCCATCCACTGATGCTTCCATCCACCCATGTAGGCATATGCGGCCTCCCATTCCCAGGCTCACTTCTCCAAACACACATTCCAGTTAAGAGCTCCTGGGCATAGACGCCGACTTCATGGGTGCTCCAGGGCTGGAGCACTGATGGAAAAAAATTAGCGGGTGCTTAGCACCCACCAGCAGCCAGCTTCCTCCCTCCCCCTCAGCACCTTCCGCCCACCGGCAGCCCCGCCGATCAACTCATCCCCTTCCCTCCCAGTGCCTCCCGCCTGCCACGATCAGCTGTTCCATGGCATGCAGGAGACATCTCGGGGGAGGGGGCAGGAAGAAGCAAAGTGGGGTCAGGAAGAGGTGGGGTGGGAGTAGGGTCTTGGGAGAAGGGGTGGAGTGGTTGGGGCCTGGAGCGGAGCAGCAGTTGAGCACCTCGGGGGAAGGAGGAAGCCAACATCTGTGCTCCTGGGGCACTCCATTCCTGCTGAAAAAAGAACATGTGACACCTGGCCTGTACTGCTCCCCTCGCATCTAGGTCACTCAACTTCCCCCCTGTCTGTCTCAAGATTCCATACCAATGAGCTGCTCTGCTCCTAAGCGTGCCCCCTTACCTTGGACTAGGATCTGCCCATTTAATGTCCCTTTTCTAGCACTCCCTGACAGGAAGCAACTGTAATGCTTAAAGGCAAAAATATGTGAACTGGAATGGCTGGTAATGACAGCAGACCATGACAACATAGGCACGAGTAAAACGTGGTGGAAAGGCAAAAATCAATGGGATACTGTAATACCTCAATATAAACTATACAGAACAGTCATTTGAGGTTGTGGAGGTAGGAGTGTAGCATAATCCGTTCATCTCATGACTCTGAGCCTTAAATTAGCAATAATGCACAAACATGGAAATATTCTAACCTATTTTCTTTTTGTCCTTCTTAGGGCTTACTTGTTGCAACTATATTTTGCTTCTTCAATGGAGAGGTAAGCATGTGAAGTTCATCAACTGTATCGAACCAAATTCAGCCTCTTAAAGTAGTTGAACTGTTGTTCACAATTAACATAACTGGAGCACCTTAAATCTGTATTTTAAATGCACATATGATGCAGTGCTTTACATTTTCACTGCACTGTAGAAATGCTAATTTTTCCTTGCAACATCACTGGAAGGTGCTTGAGTTAGGACTATGATTTTTACAGAGCAGATGATGGAAAATGAGGTCCAGAGGATGAGGTTCTCACTCTTTACCCTCTCAATTTAATCTAAGTCAGAGGAAAGAAAAAAACAGGTTGCATTCTATATCAGCCTCCTTCACTTACCCAAATTCTGCCTCCAATCCAGAATAGCTGGATGATTGGCTAAAATAATCAGCAGTGAAATAGTCAATGGTGCTAATATGTGAATTATGCACCATTATCGACACCCTGTTGAGATGAATGGAAGTCATGCAAACCTCCCAGAGCTTTTATTTCTATCTATATCCATAAACCTAGAAACTATTTTTAATCATAGCTTTTATCCTGCAAAAAGTAATTGAGTTCCCAGAGAAATGCTGTCACGAAGGACCATGGTATACTGTCTCAGTCCAACTCCTGACCTTAAAAGTTAACTTGCTTGTCTAATTAAAATGAGCGATACAAACTCTTTGCATCGTATATTCAGAGAAGCAGTTCTGTGTCATTACGAAGTGCCATTTCATTCACTCATTTGAGGATCAGCATTGGCCTCTGTTAAGGTTTATGATTTGTAAGTAGTAATTGATAAATAAAAACCCTGGAGTGAAAGTTCTCTCCCACTGTCTTATAGCTGGATCAATATGTTATGTGCTTACTACTGCTTTTAGGTCTACTCCACTATAATAATGGTATTATAAATAAAAATAGCTTGGTAAGACACATCAAGAGCTGCTTTAATATCTACAACAAGCCACTTTCTGAAAGGCAGTTTAGCAGAAAAATACTTTTGAAACCTATCAGGAGCATTACCATGGAACTCTGCTGACATTAAAACAAGGTATCTCTTGTAAAAATTGGATGCACTTGAAGAGGTCAGTTTTCAGCATTGTACGCAACTTCCTTCAACAAAAATCAAGACTCAGTATGTTACCCCATAAAGCTACACACATCTGTACATACATTAATGACTAATATGGCAGGTGTAATAACATGGATCATAATTAACTGGATAATCAATGAGAATAATTACACAATATTGGCCTTGGTTTTAACCAGGCCTCCAACTGCAGGTGCAAATAACTGTGGGAATAAATTTGTGTTTGAATTTAGGGCTATCTGAACCATAGAAATGTAGGGCTCAACAGGACCTCAAAAGGTCAGTTAGTCCAGATCATTTAGACACTGAGGCAGGATTAAGTATACTAGATTATCCCTAATATAAATCCTGGATAGAGTCCCAAAATCAAAGACATAGAATCTAAACGGATTAAGGGCTAGAACCACCAAAGGACTTTGGTGTCTAACTCCAACATTTAGGCACCACTGAGATCCTCAAACTCCCTGCTGAGTCACTGCCTAAACTAGCAGGCACCCAAAGTCACTAGGGATGCAATCCACAAAGGTACTTTGGTTCCTAAGCCCTGTTTTTAGGTACCACTGTGATCTACAAAACTCCCGCTTGCCTGCTGCCTAACCCTGCGGGCATCTAAATCCACTTGGTGCATAAGATTTGCAGTAAAGATTCCCTAAGCACCTATGTTTCTGAGCATGCACACTGCTCCCTCACTCTAGAGTGATTCACAAACCAGGGAAGATAGGCATTCGTCCAACTAACTCGCATGTGGAAACTCAATCCAGTAGGCATGCTCAGAGCCTGCCTACCTGATCAGGTCCCTTAGGCAAGTTCACACAAAACAGCTGGGAGTGGGGCAAGGAGGAGGACTTCTCTTATAATATGTAGGCTAGCAGCTAGGACAGTAACCCACAATACGGGAGTCCCCCTTCCTCCTGCAGGGGAGAAGGGATTTGATCAGGGATTGGCTATATATCAAGTAAGTGCCCTAATCACTGGGCTATATAGTCATTCTACCTCTTCACTGGCCCAATTAACATTTAATTATACAATTATTTAAATAAAGTGAAACAACTTCAATAGGAGAGATGGACGGAGACCCACACCAGAACATTGCATAGACCTGTGGTTAGGGTACTCAATTCAAATCCTTTCTCCCGCTCAGGTGAAGCGGGGAGTCCCACTTCCTAGGGAGTACCCTATCTGCTGGGTTAACGATTACAAAGGAGGTCCTACACACACACGCAAACACACAGCTGTTTTGTTTTGGGCTTCACATGCAACATAGGCACCTAACACCATGAGAGGGGTCGGGCTTAGCACACACCCCTCAGGTCAGCATCTCCAAAGGCTAGCTTAGGTGGCTCCCCACCACGCGTGCTGGCTTTGTAGACCGCAATCTAAGTTGCCTATCTCTCCCCATTGACTGTAGAGGGAGCCCAGACACCTAACTGAGACTTTGTGAATCACATCATTGGTGATTTTCTAGGTGCTTAAAAGCACTTAAAAGTGCTGCAATGTACTGCAACACCTAAATCCCTTTGTGGCTCTCAACCAAGGTGCCTAAATTTCTGCCAGTGAGCATGTAGGCAGCTGCCTCAGGCGAGGTGCAGGGGTGCCTATCTCACACCGAAGACCCAGCAGGATGCTGAAAGTAGGTGTTCCCCTGCCTATATAGCTTGCTAGGCAGGTCCAGTACGTGTACTCAGCGCACACCAAACACCCCCAAACAAACAGAGGTGGTGGTGCCCAACCCCACCCTTGCCTTTTAACCCACTGATTAGAGCTGGGCTGGATGTGGAAGACCCAGGTTCAATTTCCCCCTCGGCCTAATGTGAAGAAGGAATTTGAACTAGGTTTCCCCTTCCCCATTCCCCCAGGAAAATGACCTTACCCCCGGACTATGGGGGTACTCTGGAGCAGAGTTCTCTCAATCTCTCCTGTTGAAGCTGTTCCATTGTGTATGAATAATTAGTCACTGGAGCAGGGTGACTGTAATCTGGGTCTGCTCCCTCCCAGGTGAATGCCCTGACCAGTGGGCTATTCTCTCTCTGGGCCAATGCATATTTAATGATTTATATGCAGTGGAACTCTGGTAATCAGCTTATTCCTGGTTTCCAAGTATAACAATGAAGTTGCGTCCTGTGTGTCCTTGTAAAAAATTACAACGTGGTCATAGATAATACATTGCAAAGTGTCACTCGTAAATTAGATAAAACATTAGCTGACAGTATGAATTATTATATGGTTTACTAATTTACGCATAATGTGGTGTTAAGCAGAAAATAAAAGGCCAGGTTTCAGGAACGTTACTAAGTATGAAAAATACATCTCAATTTTCTTATTTTCATACAATATGTATATAAAATTAGGAATTAGAATTAATACATTCATATTAAGGAATTATACCATATTCATTTCACTACTCAACATTTTTAATACTTACTCAGGTCACTCCGTTTCTCCTGCCCATTTATAATTTAGTGTTTGCAATAGGTGGTTAGTAATGTAGACTCTATTACCTTCTACAAGAGTTCCATTGCAATTCAGGTCCAGTAAAATTATCTATTATTTAAAATAAAGTGTCTTGAAAAAAGCCAAACATCCAGAATACTTACATTCTTTGGAAATGTTACAGTTTCCCATTGGCTTCCCTGTTGCTAATTTAAGACAAGTCAATTACTGTACCAATATTTTCATCAGATCCAGATTCTGGACACCACAAAGTTCAGTGGATGTTTGGATCTGGCATTCTGTGTTGGCCCATTCAGCCCAGTATTTTGATAGTGGCTATTTGTAAAATGTGGATCCCCCTCTGGGTTCAGATTTCAATCACTGGAGAAGAGTGATGCTTCATGCATTCTTCCAGCACACAGCTAAACTGCCTGTGATAGGAGACATCCATAACTATTAGTGAGTTCCCCAAAGGACGGAGATCTCTGTCCTCTTTGATGACTCCACACCTGACATCTCCAGGACCAGCTTCATAATACAGCTGTTATTTGAGAGTTGCTTCCTCAGTGTTCAGCCACTCTAAGAATCTTCATCCTCTGACTGATTGTCACTCAGCCAGAAGATCCAAATGACTGCGAGGATATCAGGGACACAGTGAACAGTCAGAACACACACTCACTGGATCCCTAGTCACTATACTCTTATTGACGTATATGGGGGTCAGCAGAGGAGTAGTCACATACTGTCTCCTAGTGACTGAGTATCCTCCTCTGAACTGTCAGGCAGCTCCATGGCTCTAGCACATCTAGCAAACCAGGACATCACAGAGGCATGTTTGGACTAAATAAAGCCTAAAATTAGATAAGAAATAGGGCCTGAGGTTGAAAAGTGGCTTCCAATTTTGCATCTACAGTGTTGCTCCCCTAAATAATTGCATGTGCATTCTATCACTCTGGTGTCTAACTACATGATTGCATCTGTAGATATGACGATGGTCTAATGCAGGGGTGGCCAACCTGTGGCTCCGGAGCCACATGCGGCTCTTCAGAGGTTAATACGTGGCTCCTTGCATAGGCGCTAACTCCAAGGCTGGAGCTACAGATGCTAACTTTCCAATGTGCTGTCAGGTGCTCACTGCTCAACCTCCTTCTCTGCCCTAGGTCCTGCCACCACTCCACACCTTCCCCCAAGGCCCCTACCCGTTTCCCTGAGCCTGCCATGCCCTCACTCCTCCCTCCTCCCCACCAGAGCCTCCTGTGCACTGCAAAACAGCTGATTGCGGCGGGCAGGTGGCATGAGGAGAGAGGGGGAGGTGCTGATTGGTGAGGATGCCGGTGGGTAGGAGGCACTGGGGGCTGGAGCGGGGTAGCGGATGGGGGGCTGCTGACATATTACTGTGGCTCTTCGGCAATGTTCATTGGTAAATTCTGGCTCCTTCTCAGGCTCAGGTTGGCCACCCCTGGTCTAATGAATCCATGATGAAATGGATCATATATAACAACAATGAGAGATGTGCTTAGAAATCTTCTCATTTGCACTTAAATGTGCTCACAGTTGTCTAGTCCAAGTAACTGGGCTAACATGTGGGTAGAGTGTAGCAGAAAAGAGAAGGCTGGAAAGGTGAAATCCATCCTCAGGGGGTCAAGGCTCCAATGCTGCCCCCATAGAGCGCCTTTCTCCCTGACGTGGATTTCACCCATAATTGGTAGTTTTTGAGTTATAAAAATCACCACCACCCATAAAAGAATGTCAAAATAGGGGCACCTATATTAAGAAAGGGCCGATTTTACACTCATCCAGTCTAACTTCACAACCATTAGGACCAGCCTTCAGTGATCTAATAGACTGAGCTCAAGGCTAGGAGCCAGGAACTATAGAGCTCTCAACCCAGCTCTGCTAAGAAATCCCTGTGCAGCATTTGGCAAGTAACCTAATTTCTCTACTTCAGTTTCCATCTGTGAAATCGGGATAATAGCAATTAGTTCCCTGCCTCACTCTGAGGATTCATTAGCTCTGTACATGGCTGTCGAAGTACTAAGTAAACTTATTATAGCAGCAGTGGATGAAGATGATTTTCTACAAACTAGACAAAAGACAAACTCAGTGGGTAGGGTGACAGGTTTAACACCTGGAAGTGAGAGGCTGTCTCCATAGAGGCCAGTGCTGCAGTCCTTCCTCTGCCAAAATTCTAATTGTTTTCAATGGGAGTTTTGCCTGAGAACGGACAGCAGCACTCAGGTCCTCTACAGGCACCAGCGGAGGAAGCACGTGCCTGGGGTGACAAATGCTAAGGGGCGGCATTCCATCCATTCTTGGGGCAGCACAGTCTGGGCGTCTTTTTTTTATTTGCTTCAGCAGTTCAGGCGGCAGTCAGAGTGGCTTTTTTTCTTTCTTTTTTTTTTTCCTTGAGGCGGCAAAAATGGTAGAGCTGGCCCTGGCAGTAGTGGGCCTACAGTGTTCTATAGAGATTCAGTTAAGCGACCTTATTAATCTTCAGACATTTTCTCTTTCTAGAAAGGTGGTGTCTACACCTCATCTCCTTTTTGTCCTCGATCACTTTCTTCCAAATTCCAGTTATTCTTTCAGGTGCAAAAAGGAAGAGAGAAAGGTTGAATGCCATAATCTTGGTAAAGAGCAGAGATACTGACAGGGCCGGCTCTAGGCACCAGCAAAACAAGCTGGTGCTTGGGGCGGCACATTTTTAGGGGCGGCATTCTGGCGCGGGCCATGCCGCCCCTAAAAATGTGCCCCGGCTGCCCTAACTCACCTCCGCTGCTGCCGTTCACGCGCCACTGCTCGCCCTCCCTCCCAGGCTCTCAAACCCAGGAGGGAGGGGGAGATCCCGAGTGGCCGCAGCGCACGCGCTGCTTCTCCCTCTCCCTCCCTCCCACCTAGGCTTGAGAGCCTGGGGGGAGGAGGCAGGGCTGGGGATTTGGGGAAGGGGCGGAGTTGAGGCGGGGCCGGGGGTGGGGTAAGAAAAAATGTGGGGGGGGGGGGCGGCCAAAATTGTTTTTGCTTGGGGCGGCAAAAATCCTAGAGCTGGCCCTAGATACTGCCCCTGGTTAGCATCAATGGCAGCACTAGGCACCTCAAAAAAGGGGTTTGAAAGGGACAGCCTGAGATCCCCCCACACTGGTCCTAGGAGTTGGCTCGGCATTGAAAGGACAATCTGGTACCCTCTCCCAGAGGTAGGCACTCCAGTATGTGTTCCCTCCTGGGTTTCTGGAGAATTCTGGCTGAGTCAACCAGAATTCCTCCTGGGGCTCATGCTGCATCTTGGATCAAATGCACAGCACAGATTAAAGCTATAGTCAGGTCCTCAGGCTTGGTGAGAGACTATTTCCAAACCTGTATATCCAACTACTGCCCGGTCACAAGAACGCAGAGTGATATTTCATGGAAAAACATACTATGACAGAGGTAGGGTCTTAGCATTAATGTGACAGAAGTTCTGTTCCTCAATGATTTACTTTTTACTACTGGGTCATTCACTTCAAGGCAGAAGCAGATGATGTTTGTCCAAAACCACTGCTCCCAAGACTTATTAGCCTTTCACATCAGTATTTGCAGCAAACCACACACTCACTTCCTCATTGCAAATTATTGTCCTCCATTCGATACAAGCCCAGCCTACAGCACTGTCTGCCAAGACACTGAATAAGAAGCCATTGAACATTACTGATGTCTTAACTAATAGGAAAAGAAGAAAGTGAATGTGTAAATTATGGGAATGATTTTTCTCAGTTCCCTAAGCTGAGAGCTGGCCCCACCCATGACTGCAGAATGTTATTCTTGTGAAGGGACAATGTCCAGCAGCACTGTGGTACCCCTCTCCAACAACAACACTATACAGATGGTATGAGCTTTCTGCATTAGCCTGCTCAGTAGACCATACTTCCAGTTCTGAGGTTACTTCTAGACTGGAAGGTTGGCCAAGAAAATGGAAAATCTGTTTGAAAATATAGCCATATATCTTTCTTGCCAAAGAGGTGTGAATGGTTGGCAGAGAACAGAAAACATTTTAAAGAGCTGAAGAATAAACTGAACCCAAACTTCCTCCTTAGTTTAGACTTTGGTTTATTTCATGCATCATTGTGGTGTAACACCCAGTAATATAATGCACATGATTTTTAAAAGCACAGTCATGTAGCTAACACATTTCAAATCTGCATATGAATAGTTTTAATCAGCAGAAGATATGATCATTTGAGATCAGTTTACTATTCCTTGGCATTAGTACAGAAATACAGTTTAACTCAATTTGTAAGGACAGCAGAATCTCATAAACCAAAGGTTCAGTGAAGAATTAAAAACACATATACTTTAACTTCATGCATTCGGTACTACATGGAGCTTATTCATTTTAATTCATGGCACTTTTAATTGAATTGGGAGAGGAATGCCTGCACTCTTCCAAACTCCCCACAACCAAAGCTTTACTCCTGATGAGATCAAAATGAGCTGCTACTCACAGTAGATTGTGCAGCGCTTCATACTATGATCAGACCTCTTTTCTTTAAGCCACGTTCTTCCCTAACTTGCATTTGTCCTGGTGCAACCTCAGACCACAGCACAAGCAAAAGCAGCTTGAGAGTACATGGGGGGAGGCTCACCCACCCTCTGCAGCAGAATTCCCTCTCACCCTGACCCACAGGGGCCTTTTCACTGGTCCTGGGATCCTCATGGAGAGTGGAGGGGGAAGACATCAGTGGGCCAGGAGCAAGACCAGGGGACACATCGTCCTCCTCCTTCCAGCCACATGGAGCTTACTCAGAAAGGGTAAACTCCAAATCATCTTTTCTGCAGAGCACCAACCCACACTCCAGTAGCCTCCAGGGCAGCGATGGCCAGGGGGAGTCCCTGCTCACAGTGCAGCCCCAATGGAGTTGTGTTCCAAGGTAGGTAAGGGGGGGAAAGGGGCTGCTGGTGACTAGAGCCAGTGTAGAGAAACAAGGTTTCTGCACAGGTTGTCCTGGCCTCCCTCTGATCCAACAGGTTTCAAGGACTCTCCTCCAGGCCTTTCCCCCTGGGTGGGTGGGAAACCCTATCTCCTCCTGCTCCACAGAATGATGTGGGGAAATTCTCTGAATGAATCCTTGCAAAGATTGCTTCCCCTGGTCCCTTCCTGTGGGTTTCACTGATGTGAGCCACTGCATTTACACCCGATATGAACCACTGTAAGGGTAAAAGCTGCTCATTAAGTAACTGAAATCCATACAGGAGTTACCTACATTTCTGTACTAAAGCTTTGCCACTGTATTAGCAATGCCTTGTCACATTAGATCATACCGGAGCTCCTTTTCACTAATCCAATTTCTGCAATGGCATGATATGAAAATCTCATTAATGCAGTTCGTTCCTCTCAGTATTACCATAATAAACTTTGGTCATGCCCCTTACAAGTCAGGATGCACAGTGGTTTCCAGTATAACCTTAGGCTTTTTTTGTGCTTGGCCTATAGCACAAATACATTCAGCCATTCTTGAGTTATGGGAGAGTAAATAAAAACAACACTTCTCCAGCTGAAAACAATTCTAACCACATTGTCTTCAACTGGACTACAGCAGAGATGAGATGGCTATCGTTTTTGTTACATGTTAAGGGCCCTGCAAATGCTTGCTTACTCACACGAGTAGTCCTGTTGAAGTCAGTGCAACTACTTGCATGAGGAAGGATTTTTAGGACAACTCGGGTTGGCCCTTGGCTTAAAAATACAAAGTTGCAAGCAACTGAAATATCCCTTCCTAGCATAGTGATATAACCCACTGTACGATCTGTAAGCATCTCAGAGTTTTAGCAATGCCTAATGAAGCCTCGCCACAGTAGCTTGACATCCATCTCACTAGAGAGGCACAGAGGCTGCTGCTGCTGCTATTTGTGTGTGGGTGACATTTTACTGTCTATGAACGAATAAAATGCATTAGAATTCGGGCATTACCAGGGATATGAACGATACTTAAATGTTGCTACCTAAGTCAAAGGTACAGCCCATCTTAGGGCTAGTCTGTGTGTTTAGACACAGCCCTGAGCAAAGGGTGGTATATAATCTGTACCACCCCAGAGCACTGTGACACAGGGGCACGAATGTTTCAGTTCCTCACCTTCTTGCTCCCAGTGTAGTTATTTACATCACGTTGTTGCCGTAAATTACTACCCACCCCAACACTCTGGCTTTGTCTGTTCCCCTCTTATTTTCCACACACCTGCTTTGGGGAGGGAGCAAGCAGACGAGTACCCCATTCGTTCCTTCGTGCCTGGACCCAAGGCCTGGGAATGGCCAGTAAGGATGTTAAGGAGGTTTGATATTTCTCTGTATGGTTATATGGGCCGAGTCACAATTGGGCCCCCAGCTCTGAAATACATTTTACTTCAGCAGTCTGAGGAAATTGCTTTCTCCTCCTCTCCGAGATGGTGTATGTACGAAGGATGAAAACCACCGCTGAGCAGCGGGCCTGTGCATCACTTCAGTTTTACTATTCCTAGCTAGTTTAGCCAGAGCAAAATGTCCTGAGTATACACCACTTAAGCTACACTGCTGAAGTTTTATTTAAGCGCTCTGTGCTGGCTGTCTGCACTGAGGACATTTCACCCCCAATAAAACTATTCCTGAATATTTTTCAACCAGTTCTAACCTCAAAGCAAGGTGGAGACAAGATTAAAATAAACATTCGGTGAAAAGCCATGGCACTGGGTTGATATTGCAAAGTAGAATTTTCAGCATAATAAAAAAAAGGGAAGGGAGCCAGCTTGTGCTTTGTGATGCCAGTTCAAATCCCAGCCAACTCCATCGACTAATTATACTGATAAAACTATTGCTTGGCTTCCCTTGCAGGTACAGGGCGCTCTAAAAAGGCAATGGATGCAGTATAAGACCCAATGGGGGCAAAGACGACGCGAGCACTGCTCTACGCGATCTACCTCCTACACAGCAACATCTATCAGCGAGGTCCCCGTTTATCTGAATCACCATGATTCCACCAACGAACAGTTAAATGGAAAATACATAGATGACTCTGAACTCATTGCATTAAAATCTGGAGAGACGTCTGCCTAGCTCGGAGGAAAACAAGACAAACAGGTCATTTTGCATTCAGTTCATGGCAGGGTGGGGCGAAGGGAAGGAGTGCAGACTTGAGAGCCACTATGAGAGAGTGCTAAACAGGACACATCATATGCAAACTATAGAAGCATCAGCTTCGGCCAGTGATGGCCCAGCGAGAGTCTGCCTGAGAGAGGTGGATCTAGTATTTGATACTACTACAGCATGCTGCTTTTAGAAACAGGACTGAGGATGGAACTATTCAATGAGACATTTGGATTTTCCACAGTTCCTGCTATTGGCCATATGGCACACAGATTCAATAGTCATAACAATTCAAGGTATCCCATAGCAGATATAGAAGAACGGATTAGTTCATAGAAAGGAGTGTTCAGTTTCCAGACTGGACTAACTACACGAAGGATTGGAATTGTTCAGTATTTGTTGCTTTAAATACCTGTCTTTCACCCTAGACTTTAAACGATCATCTTTCATTAGGTGTAACAGGCTTGGAATCTGTTGTTGTTTTCATTGTAATCAGCTCTGCTGCTTTCCTGGAAATGTTTGCACTTGGGTGGGAGGGGAGAAACCCGGCATTCCAAGGCATTCAAATCCTTAGCTCAAAAGGATCTCAGACAGAATTACCCTCCTGACACCAGGTGCATAACAGAAATGAAGGTAAAACTATTTATTGTATTAAAAACATTCAACACTAGTAGGCATAAGCATCAGTAGAGAAACAAAACACTTCTTTGGGAGCCTCATGAAAGTCCTGGAGAGATCTCAAAAATATTTTTTGTTCAAGCTGGGCTAGTTATTCGATCATATTCATTAATAGGAAAACTGTAGCCATAATACTCCGCCCAGCAATCTGATAAGTAAGGAACAATTTTGCACTATGAATAAACTGTGAAATGTATTTGGAAATTAAGATTTTTGTTAATTGCTGTTGACACTCTGAGCCTCCAGCTGGTGAACATTTGCCTGTCTAATGAAGTTGTGTGCTGGCAGTAAAGGAGGCCAGTGGAAGAGATGAGGAACTAGTTTATACCAGTGTCACAGCCAAAGAAATATTAATTATTAGAAAGTCAATATTTTATGTAATTATTAAACACTAAAGGTCTTTTGTTAAATGAGCCTTACAGCCAAGGAGTAACTTATTTATAACTATAAGGCTCCTCTATTGCCAGTGTCAAATGACAGTTACACACCATTGGGCTGAGTAAAATAGCTACAATTTCTTTCCAAAGGTGAATGTAAAAGTCCTTGCAAACGGATAGGACCAGTGCCCGGGCAGCTCTGCGTAGAGCTTGTCAAACATTTTTGACAAACTCTCTTATGCCAAACTTTTATTTTCTTTTATTTTTTGAAAAAAAAATGCAGATTCAGTGACACCAAAACATTCCATGGATTTGTGTCAGTTTCTTTGAATTGTTTCAGTTTAAAAAAACCTAAAATATTTTAAAAATCATGTTTCATTTTGACATTTTCTAAATTAAATATTTAAATTATTTTATTCAAAAAGATTGAGTAGAAATTTCCTTTTAATTTTATTTATTTTTTTTTAAATGTTCAATTGAAATAAAAACAATAAAATGTTTCAGGTCAAACAAAATATTTTGTTTGACCTGAATCTTACATTTTTCTCTTTTTAACTTTTGATTCAGTGAGAAAAAAAATTTAAATCTGTTTTTCCCCCCAGAATTGCAAGTGAACTGAAAAAACCTATTGTTCACCCAGTTCTAGTTCTAGATGCTTGCAAGTCCAAGGACTTTTTGCCTATAGAATTTATCTTGTATATAAAGTTCCCAAGTATCTCTGAAAGAATGCCCAGTGAAATGTATCACTATTTCTCCTCTGGTTTTCATGTAGTTGGGTAATTTTAAAGCCAACAACTAGTATTTGTACAATGAGGTCTTGACTTTTTTATTAGGTTAACCAGTGATTTAACACCTTTAAAAATAGGTCAGAAAGAGGCCATCCATTCTGTTTGCCTCCACTTCTACCTATTGTGTGATCCATGTATATTTGACAGCACAATTCTACCAGCCTCAGGCACAAGGAATGAAGAACAGAAGGGAGACAGTCACATCAGTCACATACCTCTGATGCCACAGACCTACCTACTCCTGTCTTTGGTGTCACTTACTTCCCTTAGCTATCTCAATATCAGCATTCAGCCATGAGTTGTTTGAAGGTTGATTTAGCACTTGCGTCACAATCCCATCTCTGGGATTCAAGGAGGAGAAGGGATAGGGAAACAAGGGAGAACCAGGGAAGTAGGGAGTGGAAAGGAGAAGGAAGAAGAGGAGGAGGAAATGCTGTCTCTGATGTCACAATTCCACTAACCAGTGACTTTTGCAGAGGCACCAGCTAGTTACAAATATATTTTAAACTCCCTTTCTTCTTTATTTACTTGCGGACATTCCATCCAAGGATTTGTTTTTCCCCTGCAAGAATCAAAGACTCGGTTAAGGCATAAACAAGTAATTGTGCTCTACTCTTAGCACTGCTTCGATTACCTAAAGTATAATTAGTTCTGAGAGTCCGAACCTCAGAGCTTGCCAGGTAGGTAAAGGAGGGAAAATATTTCAAATCCAGCACTTTGCTTTACAGTGTCAATGCATTTGTAGCTCTTAAATCTACAAACAGAGGGCCTAATCCTGCGGGAGGAATTCTGAGGAGAAAGAACTGCAGGATCAAGTTTACATTCTGTTAGGGTGAAATTCATTCGTTAAGCTCATGCAAGGCCTGTGCAACACTTAAGCACTGAGCGTCTGATCCACAGCTATTGAAGTCAATGAAGAGATGCCGATTGACTTAAATGGGCTTTGGATGAGGCCCTAAAGTATATGAATGGGACTTAAATAGTGCAGACCTTGTGTGGGCCCACTGCACAGACATGAATTTCATGCTTGCTGATATGGAAGAGATTTTAAACATTCTGTGCAGGATTAAGCCCCAAAGCTTTTCTGTGACACCCTCAAAATTGACATGGAGGACTATTGGTTGTACCTAACTGTGCTAACCTCTACATTCCAACACACGTATCGGGACCACATCTTCCTACCCAACGATCTTTCAAGAATGAGTCCACTGACAGTGGAATTCAGAGTTTATTTAATCCAGCGATGTATTTGGGGAGAAAATATAGTCGCGTCCATTCACTCAGTGAAAAACCTTGGTTGGAGACCACTGAACATGTCTGCTTTGCTGACAGTACGAAAGAAGGTATTTTTTTCAGACAAGAGTGTTTTGTGTATTGCTATTTCTACTTTTGCTAGTAAGCTATGATGGGCGATGGAGGATTTAATAGTCAAAGAAAACAAGGCAGCTTTACTATGAATTTTATATTTCTGAACATTTTTGATGCATATTGTACTTTCCAGTAGGGCTCCAGCAGGTGTACTTAATTTCTAACTACAGGAAATAGATTATTGTAATAGAAATGTACATAATACGTAAGATCTGATAAATGCTTGTGTAACTTATATGTACAAATTGTTTTTCAGAGTCTGTTATATTCATGTAAAGTACAATATTGACATATTTTTCTAAGGGAACATCACGTTTTGGCTTCTTCATTCATTGATTCATTCTACTTCATGAACTCAGCTGGAGCAACAAACTTCAGGATCTTGGTTTTCTCTTCATGTGATGGAAATCTCACATTCTGGTGTGAACCAGAGTAGCTTGAGTGATATCAGTGGAATTACAACAATTTTCATCAGCTGAGAATCTGGCTTACAGATCTATTTAATTCAATATTAGTTTCACATTGGGACTGCAGGTTAGAGCTAGTCAGAAAGTTTTCATCAAAACAAGGGGAACAGCCATGTTCATCAAAATTAAAATGTTTTGAAAAATGTATGATTTGAAAAATGTATGATTTTGATGAAATTTCATCAAAACAACAAAGGCAAAAGGAGGCATTTTGATAAGGTTGAAACATCCCATTATGACACTTGCAGAATGGAAGTTTTGATTTTTTTAATTTCCAAATGACTTTTTTCAATACTAAATTAATTGCAGGATTTTTTATATTAAAAGTTTAAAGAGCAAAATTAGAACCAAATGTTTTGCTCTTGCCACAACAAAATGTTTCAATTGACCTGAAACAAAAACATTTAGAATTTTGTAATGTGGGAAACTTAGTTTACTTTTTTGTTCCATTTTGGAATGGAAAAAAGTATTAAAATCATGGATTTTCCTGTGAAACAGAAAATCCAACTCTCCCACCCAGGTCTACTTCATACTTGTATTCTCTCCAGAGGTGTCTTCATGCTCCATGTTTGCCACAGACATTATAACCATGCCAGCATCACCTAGGCCTGCACAGAAAGCAGCAATGGGTTCAAGCCAGGGTCCTATGTACATAGATTCTCCAATGGCCCCAGCACACCGTACAAATGGTACAGAGTGGATGCAGTTGATAATTGACTCACTAGACTGGAATAATTGCAGCAGTGTTGGAGGGGCTGTTTTTTATGTTGGGGTTTGAGGGGGAGAATTTCACCTCCTTGGTAGCTCTTCCCTGCACCTGCATACAGTCTGACTACTAAGGCATTACAAAGGTGAAGTGAATTTCACCTCTGTGCTTTATAGACAGCATTGAAGTCTCCATGACAATGATGGTGAGAACACTTCTATGACCAAGCAATAGCAATTTCTTGGCATGGACAAATCCAGCCTTTAGAAATGTTTATTATTCTAGCACATTTCACAAGAACAGCTTCTTTTTCTACTCCAGGGCCATGCATAACATACATATTAGAGTGTCAAAAAGCTGGAAGGAAAATTTGAGTCAATGGGTTTAAAGAGTAGTTTCGGGGAAGACAAAACCTGTACCAAGAACTTTAGTAGGACCCCTCTCCTCTGAAACCCCATCCCCTCATATAACAACTCATTTCACTTAATGTTGGCCCTGGCAGAAGTATTTGTACAGCTGGTTTGTTTGAATATCTAAATCAAGCAGAAAGGTTCTCCTTGTTCTTCTTTATTAGGTACAGAAACGAAACACAAAATAAAAAAATCATGGCATGGAATGCTGAGACTGTTTTTTCATTTGGTCCATTTAAATGCCTAAGAAATATATTTCAGTTAAAAAAAATGCAGCACAAGTGGGAGAAATGGCTTGCTCCACCTTATAACAGTCAGCAGCAGCGCTGCCTTAATTAAAGGTTTGCCAGCATTTCCAGTGCAAACTCCCCATTTTCATGTGTTTATAACTTGGCAATAAAACTTTGCTCTGGGATGGAACTTTGTTCTGGGATGCAAAAATCTCAGTGCATTCCTGTTCTTATTTTTTTTCCCTTACAAATATTAACGAAAAACAATGTTTGGCTCTTTTCAATTATATACATTCTAAAAACTAACAAAATAAAGATGTCCTAGTTTTGAGTGCTTTGCATTTTTGTAACTCAAATATGTCTTCATGATACAGGCAAGCATATAGGTTTGGCTATTGCTGACTCATATGGAAATTTGTATGCATATGCACAGAACAGTAATTGACTCCAACCCAATTAAAGTTTACCAAATTTAGGGCCAGAGTTTGGCTCTCTTTTCATGGGAAGGGGCATGGAAGGCTCTCATCCTTCTAATGGACTGTTCAGGGACAGCCTGAATCCCAGTGCTTGTGCTCTTTGGGCCCAATCCTAACCACCACATTGAAATCAATGGCAGTTTTGCTCCTATCTACAATCACAGCAGCACTGGGACCTTTGAGTTCCAAGGTGCAGGAGGGGCACAATTATGGCCATAGCAATATATTTACAAAATGGGGTGAGGATGTGGAGGCAAGACCTCCAAAGAAGCTGACAGTCTGAGGCCAGCACTGAGGGGAGCTCACATTCCACCTCCCAAAAAAAAAAAAAGACGCATACAGCCACATTCTTGTGTGTCTATACAGGCAAAATATAATTCCCTTACAGTACTAAGTTCATATCCACTGCCAGAAACACTGTGCTGTTCTCTGACATCGCCAATTATTTGGCAGAGGTTGTAATTAAAAGTACCTTTAATATAAAAGTAAACATATAACATGTACTCCAGATATTTCTGTGCAGCATGGTATTGTACAGATACTTCTAGATGGACCATTAATCTATATATAAGCACCTCTGGATTGAATCTTCACCAGCACCTCTTTGAGGTCCAGGGAAAAATACCTCTCACGGTTGAAAAATAAAGATTAGCATGTTTCCCTCAGCTTAGTACAGTGTAGCTGTGCATCAGAGTTTTAAACCACCTGTTAAATTGTGCATGAAGTCTCAGGGTGGAGGGAGGATCTCTGTTCTGCAGTAAGATGTTTGATTACCTTTGCATGTCATTTGTGGATGTAGATTAGGTGCTCAAGTTTGAGAATTTTGCCCAGAACATGAATGTTCTCTCTTATTATGAGTTGAAAGGGGTAAAAAGACACTGTCTCTAACAGGGCACAGATATATTATAATGTTGATAGATGGTTGCATTTGGTTATATTGTGTAACATCAGCCATGTGCGAGAGTGTAAGCTGAGTGTTACAAGACACCACTGGCCATGCTTTACCCAAATACCTTTTGAGAGAAAAGGTAGGTGAGGTAATATCTTTTATTGAACCAGCTTTTGCTGGTGGAAGGCACAAGTTTTGAGCTACACAGAGCTCTTCTTCAGCTCTGGGGACGGAAGCAGCGTGTCTGAGCTAAATATAAGTTGTCACAGAAAAAGTGATAAAAGACAAAAACCCTTTTCACAAAGCTAGCACTCCATTTCTGATCTTTCAATACTTGTCCTCAAGGGAAACCAGTACAACACCTTCAAAAGGCTTGCCTGGGAACTTAAATTCATAACTCTGCTAGACACCAAAAGCCGTGGACTTAACAGGGACACTGGTTTTCCACGGCTTTATGGCCCATTGCAATTTGTAACACTGCTGCCAGCTACCCTTAACTGCCCACTTCAGCCCTTTATGCATAACAATCTAACCTTCAATTGCCCACTTCATTTCAAGTGACCACCTCATGATGGCCCAACTTGTATTTATCTCAGGCTACTGCTGCACTAGAGAGCTTACAGCAGCATAGCTGCATTGATATACCTGTGCCACTGTAAGCTCTCTGTGTAGCTGTTCTAAGCCAACAGGAGAGAGGTCTCATGTCAGCTTAACTGCTCCAGCCCCCATGAGCGGTGGTAGCTATGTTGGCAGGAGAAGCTCTATCTAGTGCTATCCACACCGCTGCATAAATCAGCATCAGTTATCTTGCTCCGGGGGGGGGGGGGGTGGCTAATTCACACCTCTGAGCAACATAATTTATGTTGACTTAAGCCAGGGGTCGACAACCTTTCAGAAGTGGTGTGCCGAGTCTTCATTTATTCACTCTGATTTAAGGTTTCGCGTGCCAGTAATACATTTTAACGTTTTTAGAATGTCTCTTTTTATAAGTCTATAATATATAAACTATTGTTGTATGTAAAGTAAATAAGGTTTTTAAAATGTTTAAAAAGCTTCATTTAAAATTAAATTAAAATGCAGAGTCCCCTGGACTGGTGGCCAGGACCTGGGCACCATGAGTGCCACTGAAAATCAGCTCGTGTGCCAACTTTGGCATGCGTGCCATAGGTTGCCTACCCCTGACTTAAGCTGTAGTGTAGCCATAGCCTCAGATATTCTGCTTCCTTCTCCAGACTGGAAGAAGAGCTATGTGTAGCTCAAAACCTTGTACCTTCCACCAACAGAAGTTGGTCCAATAAAAGATATTACCTTCCCTACATTTGGCACCTTAGAGACTAACAAATTTGTTAGTCTCTAAGGTGCCACAAGTACTCCTGTTCTTTTTGCGGATACAGACTAACACGGCTGCTACTCTGAAACTTACCGCATTGTCTCTCTCATATTGCACTGCAAACACACACCTTTTGTGATCTGTTCTGCATTTTTCTCTTCCTTTTCTCTTTGCTCTTTCATCTGTGCATCAGCCAGAAATCATACACCTTTTCATGGAAATCATTTCTTCTGTACAGCCAGAATTTCCACATTTTATTGCCTGCTGTTAATTCCACTTGTGCACTCCTGTCTAATGTATGTCAAGAGTACAAATTCTTTGGAGATTTATTTTAACACCTACTAGATAATATTGTCCAAACAAGTTTTTCATACTAGTACTTCAACAAATTACATTACAGTAGAACCTCAGAGTTACGAAGACCAGAGTTACAAACTGACCAGTCAACCACACACCTCATTTGGAACCGGAAGTATGCAATCAGGCAGCAGCAGAGACAAAAAAAAAAAAAGCAAGTACAGTACTGTGTTAAGCATAAATTACTAAAAAAAAGTCAAAATTTTTGAAAAAAGATTTGACAAGGTAAGGAAACTATTTCTGTGCTTGTTTCATTTAAATTAAAATGGTTAAAAGCAGCATTTTTCTTCTACCTAATTAAGTTTCAAAGCTGTATTAAGTCAATGTTCAGTTATAACCTTTTGAAAGAACAACCAAAACGTTTTGTTCAGAGTTATCAACATTTCAGAGTTGCGAACAGCCTCCATTCCCTTGGTGTTCGTAACTCTGAGATTTTACTGTATATAAATTAAGGATGCACATTTTCAACAAAGTTAGGGAGAAGGTATTGAGCACGTAGTCCAAAAACATTCAGGAACAAAATAAATGATGTCTTCTATCTACCTGCAACTGACTTACTCTTTTTTAAATTAAACCAGCATCCAAAAGTGGCTTTGGAAGCAATTTACACTGCAGGTCACAAGCCACAAATATCCTATAAAACCTCTAGCTAGTATATACATATGTATGTGCTCTTAATTATATAGGGCATAATCCAGAGTTCCGCCAACATACACGCAGTGCAAATTGAAAGTGGGGGAGAGATCAGGATGTGTAGATGGTGTAAAACTCACCTTTACACACCTCCAACTCGGGGCCTTGTGTGCACAGCCCCTGTTAGAACATCCAGCCTGTATGCCGGTGTCCTTTCCCCACCTGGAAAGAGCTGTGCTAATGTTTCCAGGTCCCCTAGTGGTCACTCAGCCATATTAACTCCTTCTCAGGGAACCAGGGGATCATGCTGCTAAGTTCAGCCAGTCCACTTCTCTCATTCCTGCCCCTACCTTGTAACCATGAAGAAATCGCAGGAAACCAGACTAGAGAGCTTTGGAAGCAGAAGACATGCCCTGTTTATATGGTGAGGAATCTGCAGGATTCCTGACACATTTCCACACTCTTTCCCCCTTCCAATTCTCCCCGCCAAGAGAAAAGTCCAATAAGGCAATCATATAATCATAGAAGATTAGGGTTGGAAGAGACCTCAGGAGGTCATCTAGTCCAACCCCCCTGCTCAAAGCGGGACCAACACCAACTAAATCATCCCAGTCAGAGCTTTGTCAAGCCAGGCCTTACAAACCTCTAAGGATAGAGATTCCACCACCTCCCTAGGTAACTCATTCCAGTGCTTCATCACCCTGCTAGTGAAATAGTGTTTCCTAATATCCAACCTAGACCTCCTCCACTGCAACTTGAGACCATTGCTCCTTGTTCTGTCATCTGCCACCACTGAGAACAGCCAAGCTCCATCCTCTTTGGAACCCCACTTCAGGTAGTTGAAGGCTGCTATCAAATCCCCCCCTCGCTCTTCTCTTCTGCAGACTAAATAACCCCAGTTCTCTCAGCCTCTCCTTGCAAGTCATGTGCCCCAGCCCCCTGATCATTTTTGTTGCCCTCTGCAGGACTCTCTCCAATTTGTCCACATCCTTTCTGTAATGGGGGGCCCAAAACAGGATGCAATACTCCATCTGTGGCCTCACCAGTGCCGACTAGAGGGAAATAATCATTTCCCTCGATCTGCTGGCAATGCTCCTACTAATGCAATGCTGCAAGTGGCTAAAAGGGTCATGACAGTACAAAGTAGTCTCTTTCTCAATGCTCTGGCTGTTCCATGCTAGGAAACATCATTGTCACCACCCACATAAGGTGCCATTATTATGGGAAAGGCTTCTTTAGGATCCAGTTGTGGTTCAGTGTGAAAAAACTGTAGGTTCAGTACACTGAGGTAATTCCCATTGATTTCAGTGGAAGAATTTGGCTCTGCCTGTTTTAAATAATGAAATTAATACCTAAATAACTGGCATACATTCAAGATATATGATTAACATTGTCATCTCTTCATATTTCAAACAGGACTAAAATATAGTGATAATATGATACATATATATAAAATGCTGTCAGTAATAAGATTATTTTTTATACTTCCCGCTCATTTATTGTATTACACTGTAGTAATATCTTGCCCGCCCATCAGAATATCCGTATCAGTGATGTCTTTGTATATAAAGGGACTAACATTTGTTTTATCTTGAACACTTTGCAGCATAACAACTTCTTTTTACAACATCAAAAAACCCTAGCTAAGTTCCAGATCCTGCCATGATCTCTGAGCAGGTGGACTTGGCCCCCTCGTGGAACCCCATAAGTTACACTTCTTGGTACTTTTATTATCCCTCTTCACCTGCAGGATTAGTCCTGTGCATGCAAGGTGAAATTTATACTTGTACAGACAGTGGCACAAGATTGATGCACCAGTTAAGTCCCACATATGCCCCATTTTGAGGGTGTAAGTGGCATGTAAGGGGATACATAGGCCTTTGTGGTGACCATGTGCACAGGGGTGGACTTCACTCATGGTGGGTGTTTGTTTTTTTAACTAATGGTCACTTTGCGGGCAGATAAGGTAATGACTCATGTTTTCTCCACAAAGTTAGTGAAACATGGGATCGTCATCATTTTGAAAGGGGGACTGCTTAATTCCTGTGAACGTAAGAAATATTATGAACATTGTGAATAGTCTGGATTACAGAAGCCATCGTCAATACAGACCGCCTCAGGGGAAAAAAGACAGAGAAAAATCTGTCATGAATTTAGCTGTATAAAATGGAAGGGAGCCCAGCTTTGGGATGTTACAAAATGTAGAATGGGCAGGTGTAGCTGACTCAGGCCAGTAAAATACACAAAGTCGTCACAGAAAACTTTCTACTTATTAAATTATATTATTAAAAGGGCTTTTTTAGAGCATGAGCTCGTATGTTATGTTAGAGTACACAGCAAGCATTTAGACACCTACTTGGATTCTGCTTATGTACTTATGGTAGTTCTCAGGATTAATTAGCCATCAAGTGACGTGGGGGATTCTGGCATATTCTGTGGCTACAAACTGACTACAAGACATAACATTTACATGCATGATATAAATTAGTATGTCCAACACATATGTATGTATCTGTTATATGGACCATATTCTAGCCTTCACTTCCACAACTGGGGAGGAGGGACACAGTTTGTTCCTCCATTATATTATTCCTCCCTGATGAAGCCCCTCTGCATGAGTTCCAAGGATGTTCAGGATCTATGATGGTGGAGGAGGCTAAGGGACAGCTGCAGAGCTGCCACCATCCCTATGGGCCTATCGCCGCCACCACCAGATGGAGGAAGGTGTAAGAAATCCCAACGAGGGGACCACACTGTTTCCTATCCCCCGGGCAGAAGTAGCCGACCAAAGGAACAAAGTGGTACCAATTTTACTTTATAAAGAACTATTTTAAACAGAGAGCTCTGATGTTCAGCCATAATGTTTGTTTATATTGAAATATTTACTGCTCAGAAACTTTCAGGGCAAAAACTAGAATGGCACCTGAGTTAATAACAATGATTTAGACCAGGATGCAGCATTTAAATAAAAAAAAAAAAGTTTCATCCCATATATATTTTGTGGTTATTACACATAACCTTTGTCAAGTGAGTCCCTCAGCCTAATTTACTGTCATGGTACATTAGCAATAGACATTCACAAGTCAAGAGCATGCTGAAACATGATTTTTACATAAAGTGGATGTCCACATACCCTAATTAGGTTTCTTGAATAGGCTTTGGAACTTCAGGTTGGCTAAAATATGACAGGCTCATCAAAGAAAAATATTACATAACTGAGTTTATTGCAATATGGCCAAAATACATCATTCATAAAATGAAATAGCTTGAAAGAGTGGCACAAATTTCTTTGTTGGTAAAGCTGAGTTACTGTCAATAAGCTATAAATGCATTACTTATGTCAAACATTAATGCAGATACAATGCTAAGGAAATTGTTCCTTTGATTTATGATAAGACAGAAAGTCCATAGCTATGTTTTCATGTATTAGTTGCTGTGTTTTTATACCATCAAAACCAATGATGATTTTCTATATTAGGAAATGTGTATTTCTGAATGTAATGTGTGTTGTTCTGTTGTGTTGTGCAGTGTATATAAATAATTAAATTTAGCTGAAGCTTGAAGTAAATAATTCACCAATAGATGATTATCGAGGATCACTCATTCCAAAGCAATTTTCTTTTCCTGAAGAACTTGAGGGACGTCCTGGCCCCACAGAAATCGTCAAAAGTCCCATTGACTTCAGTGGAGCCAGGATTTCACTCCTCACATCATACCTACTGTTCTACAAATATTAGCTACTAACGATGGGTCAAACGGGGGATTCTTACCACTACCCTACCCAAACATCCAACTCACCCACAGGCACTGTTAACCAGTGGGTGCTGCTATCATGTTTTTATGATGTCCCCATAAGTACTGCTTTCGGAGAGCACTATGTGAGGAAATGATGCAGTAGCCAAGCCTTGCTCTGATGGTGTTATGTACAGCAGTGTGTTCAGGAAGGTTACATGCATGACAGCCAAGACAGTAACACCTGCCAATTCAGAGGTATATTCAGTATCCTGCTGCTCCAGTCCTCAGACCACCCTGGTGTGGAAAGGGGCCCATTCTAAGCTGAATGCCCTCCACCTGTGTCACTCAGCTGCCCTAATGTTTCAGTTCTCATTTTATTTTAGGCGTTGCACAAGCGTGTTTTACATGTCAGTTGTTTGGTGTTGAATTCCGTACTCAGAATATTTTGGCTTTGTGAGAGGATTCTATTTTTGCAATAAATCCAAATATGATTCATTTTAAAATTGTCTAAATGGGTTTTTCTTTATGTCTCCAGCAAAGCTACAGGTTTCTAGAAATCAAAACTAACACAGGCTTGAAAGAGTTCTTGTGCTTTGAGACTTGTCTACATGGCTAGTTAGCGTGCAGCAAGCCAGGGTGTGAATCTCCAAAGCATACTAGCCTGCCACACACTAACTGGCCTTGTGGATCCTGCTACCGAGTGTGCACTAAAAGTTCTATTGTGCAATTTGACATAAGTCAAAGTGCACTGCAGAACTTTAAGTGTGCGGTAGTAGGGTCCACACAGCCAGTTAGAGAGCAGCAAGGCCGGGTGTTGTAGATTCACAACCTGGCTTGCCATGCACTAAAACACCATGTAGACAAGCTGGTAGTCATAGAAAAATATCTTTTAGCTATAGGCCATCATATTCTTTCCTATAGTCACCCAACATGACACTGCCACCTATAACCAATGGTGATGAAGGCCATAGAAATGACTATAAATATATAAAATGAAAGGAAATGGTGCTTGTTACCAGTCTTTCATTTTTAACATTAGTATTTCAGACTAAGGAATTTGTTCTGCTTCTTGGGGGCGGTATTTGTTCCTAGCAGCAGAGAATTCAGAGTACTGATCATCTAGCTAGTCTTTGTCCATGCATATCAATCTTCCTAATTTTTCAGACAACCCTGATCTGAAATGCAGTGCAATTCAATGTTAACATGATGCAGGCTATGATTTGTGGGCACGGATGGTAAGGTTATAAGTAACTGGACTTTCTCCATTTGCAAACAGTCTACTGAAATCCAAATTTTGCACAGCTTTTGCAGAGTTTTTCACTGTTCCCCTGGACCTCCTCATGGCTACGCACTCAGTCTCAATCTTCTTGTCAGTCCCTGATCTTCATATAAACATTTTCAGGCAAATGGCTCTTTAGTGTAGCTGTATTAAACATATATCAAATAAATGCCCAAGCGATAGCTTTTGTTCAAGAGATATCAAGACAGCAGGAGAGTTGCATTCTGGGACTGATTAGCAGAGATGTGTGGAAGTTTGCACAAGGCCTTTGTACACAATACAACAGGTACTAATTAAGAACCTAGTTCTGTCCCCCATACTTACATTGCATAGCATCTTACTCTGTAAGTAGTGCCATTGAACTCAGTAGCCTGATAATTTTATTTATAGTAAGCAATATCTTGTACCAGGAGTAGCCCCACCAATTTCAGTAGGACTGCTCATGGAGTAAGATGCCATTCAGCATGAGTAAGGATATCAGAATTTGTCCCAATGTGACTATCCATGGACTAAGGTGCTATGCAGCAAGAGTGGCAGAATTGGGTCCATAATAAGCTACAACCCCTACCCTAATGGCTCCAAACCATTTTGTTTTAGTTCTCTCCACAGCCTGAGCTGCTCCATACACTGACAGGCTTGAAAAATCCCCACCACTTCATTCTGGGAAACACCGTTCTCTGACTGTAGCTTTCTAATGTAATTTGTGACACTCTACCTCTGCCCCACAGCAGGGGCTGCAATCTCATTTGATGCCAAAGTACGGGACAATAAAAGCACTGGCTCACATATCTGAGCACCACCCTCCTCTTCGGAGCCTGGGACACAGTGCTGAGGCCTAGGTCAGCGCTCTGAGCAAAGTGGCCTTGATTAGTTTCCCCAGCAACGTCGGAGTGAGGAAATAGAGAAAAATAGCTAATCAGATAGAGAGGCTGGGTAAATGAAGGAACTAATTGGCCAATTAGCTGACTAGCTTGGTAAAAGGCAGGAAAAAAGTATTAGCAGGGAGAGGGCTAGCTGTGCCTAGACTGAAGGAGAGCCCAAGGAAGGGAGATCTCTGTTCCTCCCAGTACTAGGGCCCTACTGAACAGGGGCTGAAGGCAATAGGTCATCAATAGTAGAACTGTTGTGTTGCACTGTACAGATGTGGGTGGAGGGGCCTTGAATAAATTATATGGCGGGGACACCAAAACAAGAGCAGTTTCTGGGGTGATCAAGGGTGGTGGGGAGAGGGAAACGTATGCCCCGTTACAGAGCCCAAGTCCAACCCAACGATGTTAGGCACTGGCTGAGTGATGCAGCTTAGACAGTGACCTAGTCCATGTTAAAAAGCTATTTGTTTGCATATTCCTATGTTTTCTGTAACCCTTCTGCCCATCTGAGTTGGCAGCAACAAGGGCCGGGTTCAGTATCTAGGGGTTCCGTTTCAATAATACAATGCAAAACCGGCTCGAGCCCCAACCCAGTGACCTGGGACAATTACATACCACCTCCTGGGTGCCTCTAAGACGCAATACTTCCCCTCTCGCAAGCACGGAGTCTGAGTGTAGCAGAAAATGTTTAATAACATGAGGTAAATGACATCAGCATTAAATTGGGAAAACACCACAAACAGGATTCATAACACAAACCATGAGCAAAAGACCCACTGCCAAAGTCCAACACCCCAAAAGTCTCTGACCCTGGTCAGTGCAGCCCCAGAGTTGAAAAGTTTATCTGCAGAGTCTTACCCCGCACCCCAGCCTGGGGAGAAATGGGAGGGGAGAAAGGGGCACACGGGGTATTAAGGGGCACCTTTTTACCAAAGGTGGTCTGAGGCTGACTGCCCCGCCTCTCCATGGGGTTCTGCTGCAGTCTTCACCATGAGCCACTCCACTCCATCAGCCACTCCACTCCTCCAGTCATCCTGTGAGCCACTCCAGCCATCCCGCAAACTGCTCAGCTCTGTTCACCGTCCAGTGCACCATTAGCCCAAAGTGAATTCAACATAGCAGCCTGTAATTAGCTCTGCTATTCAACAATGGAGAGAGAAGGTGGTGCAACTGGCATTTCAGGCCCTCAAAGAGAAAGAGAAAGAGAAAGAGAAAGAGAAAGAGAAAAGTGTGTGTGTGTGTGTGTGTGTGTGTGTGTGTGTGTGAGAGAGAGAGAGAGAGAGAGAGATCACATTAGGTACAAATACCTATCCCCAACCTCTCTCAATTCATTGGGTTTTGGAACCCATGCCCCTTGTCTAGCAAGTGCTACTTAGTTAATGGTGAGTCCCTCTGTCATACAACATTTCCACTGGCCTTGATTCACATAATCAGGGTAACAACACTTTATTCTTCCTGCTCCAATAACAGAGAAACTGGGGATCCCACACCAGCCAAAGTAACCACTTTCGGTTGCTGTGGGCTCATGCTAGGCCGGTGGGTGTGCCTATGCAAACAAGATCAGCCCCTGAAGTTCTTTTCCACACTTGCCATAATTCACCACCAGATGTCAGGGTAGAGCTCATCCTGACTCTGCTTACATTTCCAAACTGGAAATTCCAAATTTGATCTAGCACCTGTGAAAATATGTCTGAAATCCTGAACAGTTTGCTGTTTTATTGATCTGTACTTTCAAAAAAGCTTAATGGGTTCCTTGGAAAAATGCATCTGGTTTGGTAAATCGTAAGCCAAGTTTCAAAGAGAGATAATTAGGAGCAGCTAAAATATTAAACCCTGGTTTTCAGAGCGGATAATGGAAACATTAACCACAGTATACAAAAGGCAATGCTACCCTGGAATACTCAGAATCAGACTAGAATTAGAGCTGGCTATTATGGGATGCCAGATTGCCTAGCGGTAGTTCCAGGAGTGAAGCACATGCACTGATAGATGTGCCCCTTTTAATTGATAAAGGGAAAGACTTTCTGTACCTGAGACCATAAGGGTACATCTACACAGCATTTCTGAGCGAGCCTCCCAGCCTGGGTTGATAGATTAGCAGGGCTCCCTCTAAAAATAGGTGTACAGACAGCACTTTAAAGTTGCAGCCCAGGCTGGCGCTCTGGCTCTGAAGCCTGGGGGAGGGGGGGGGAAAGGGCGGGTTCAGAGCCCAAGCACCAGCCTGAACTGCAACGTCAAAGCACGGTCTATAGCCCTATTTTTAGAGTGCTAGCGTGAGCCCCACTAGCCCAAGTCTGCTGATCTGGGCCGGGAGGTTCACTCCCCCTCACGCCAAAATGCTCTACAGACATACCCCAAGATGTTGGGGTAACAGTAACTATGGCACTAATCCCATGAGATATTATGTTAACACTTAATACATAAACAGAGAGTGGATCAAAAATTCATGACCAGGCAATAACTCCGATGGAAGTGAATCGTCAGTTAGGCCACTTCGCTGCTGCTGCTGCTATTTACCTCAGATCTTCTTCTGTTTCCAAATTATTCTACTTGGTTTGTGGGATCATGGGGAGAGAGCAGAACTTCTGGGGTGCACATGTCACTGTCATTTCCACTGTAGGATTAGTTAGGGGAGTAGGACATATGGCTCAGACATGGGTCACTGCCAGCTTTCTCTTCTTCCAGAATACTGTGCCCCCTCTCCCCCTTGTAAAGGGTCTGATTATATTTAGGTTACATAATGTATTCCCCTATCTTCACTAAAGGGTCTGAGGCATCTTTCAGAACAGTCTCATATAGCGATCCTATACTTAGCCTCTGTTTGTCCCAGTCTAATATTTCAGACTCTTTCCTCCTTCCCATAAGTTATATTCACACCTGTGTGAAATTCATGGTGTCACAACTGAGTAATCAGGAAAGGTTCCAGCAGAGATTTATTTCCATGCTGGCAGAGAAATGCACTGACACAAAGACACAGTATGCTGTGTCTTTGCTGTAAGATGGCTGTAAAGGTAGCCATCTTACAGCAAAAAAACTTCAGGACCAGACTCCAAAGAGAAACTGCTGAGCTCCAGTTCATTTGCAAATTTGACACCATCAGATCAGGATTAAACAAAGACTGTGAATGGCTAGCCAACTACAGAAGCAGTTTCTCCTCCCTTGGTGTTCATACCTCAACTGATAGCAGAAGCACCTCACCCTCCCTGATTGAACTAACCTCGTTATCTCCAGACTGATTTATACCTGCCTCTGGAGATTTCCATTACTTGCATCTCAAGAAGTGAGGTTCTTACCCATGAAAGCTTATGCTCCCAATACTTCTGTTATTCTTAAAGGTGCCACAGGACCCTCTGTTGCTTTTTACAGATTCAGACTAACACGGCTACCCCTCTGATAGTATGCTGTTAGTGGTATGGCATACAAGCTTATGGCATACGAGCATGTCTCCTCTCTAACAAGTGGCCTTCAGCAGTTATAACTGCCTGCAGCTCATGTGCAGGTAAAATGTTTCTCCATTAACTCAAGTGGCCTATAGTTGTGGGGCTGAAGGTCCCAGCTTTGATGCTATTGATGACCTCACTATGTGTATGCAGCCACAGGTCATAACATTGCACTTTTTTCACTCTAAGCCACTTTCCTCTCCCCAGTGCTTGGCCGGATCAGTTGTCAAACCATCCCCAGCAAAACATAGAGTAGCTATTACTCTGGCTAAAGACTTCTCTACCAATAGAGGGTCATACTCTGGCTCCACCCTCTCCTGCCCTTTTCTCACCACCAAAACACCCCCTACACCAGGTGGGAGTGGGTGGTGTAGTCACCTATACAGGTTTTATGCCAACGGGGGATCCTCCTTACATCAGGGAGAAGGGGATGAAATTGGGTGCCAGAGCCTCCATGATTGATTGCTAATTGCTGCCATCTGTCCCTTCTTCCTGAATATTTTAGCCTCCTTGTAAAGAGTCTAATTATTTATACTGTTGAACATGATTTACATCATCAAAAGAATAGACTTTGTTTTCTCAATATCACGTGTTCATAGTTAGCTCCTCTACATTACGGGGTCAGTCCTGCAAGGTGCTGAGAACTTTGGCTCAACCCAGTGAAGTAATTTAGCACATATTTAACTTTAAGTATGTGAGTACTGCCCTTAAAGTGAATGCAACAACTCGCATGATTAAGGTTTTAGGCACAAGCATAAATACTTTGTTGGATTGGTCCAGAGTACTCAGCACCTTACAGGACTGAGCCTGCATGGCAGAATTCATTCCTGTGCTTGTTTGTTTTTAACAATACTCCAGATATCACGGTGATGGACGCCATAGAAACATCTAAGATAGATTCTCTCTTCGTTAAATAGTTTTTTTCCCCTTTATTTTGCTGTCAGATTATTTATTTTCCTGAGCCATGATCGAAGGCTTCTTTTCTGTCATGAAGAATTGGCATTTCAAATTCAAGACCATTTTATTTCTCCATGAGGTTTATTTTTATGACTCCCAAAACATTCATATTTCTGTGCATGGTGCTTTGAAGCTAAATCATCTGTGCAAAACTCGCATGTGATCTGAACATTTCAGCACCTTGGTTCGTATATTGACATCTAAGTATCCAGACATCATTTAAAAGTCCTTCTTTGCGGTTAGCCAGTTCAGACTGCTGATTTATGATGCATTCAAGGGCCTGATTCAGCTTTGCCTTAGCCTTCGCAAATACCTTTGACAGAAGCTTGAGTCAGTTCCCTTCACTGTCTCTTTACCACAACTCAGCTATTATGAATTACTTATTATTTCTATTATCATAACGCTTAGGATCCCAGTCATAGACCCAGGCTCCACTGTGCTAGGTGCTGTACAAACACACAATGAAAAGGTAGGTCCCTGCCTCATGCAGTTTACAGTCTAAGCTGTGTTGTATAATTCTTTGGTCAAAGCTAGATTCTGCACATCTTGAAGCTCAAGGAAGTGCAAAGTTTCCCATTCAGCTTCTGTATATAATCACAGTAGCCTCACTGATAAATCCAATTATAATAAATACATAGAAACAAGAGGAAGTCCCCTGCTTTCAGATTATAACATTCAAACACTATGTAATGAAACTTAGGTAGCAAACAGTTACAGGGAATACAAATTCACACAAACAACTGCATGTTAACCCTAGATGTATCTAATGAGTTTTTTAAATAAATCTCTTACTGTTCACTTGGGTGAGGTATCAAATTATTGAATTGACTAGTACCTAACTCCCCATCCTGAAAAACTGCTACAAAACTATCTAGTGTAGATTAAGCTACATAGTTTCCTTCAATTCAATGCAAATTATTTAGGGCTGCTCATTTCTGTAGTCATTAAGCAATGCAATTCATGTTCACATTACCTTCATTCTTCCGGATGCTGAAAAAAAGCAGGTGCTGGTTATGCAGGGCTTGGCTTTTGTCGTTGCTGGCTCTGAGTTAATTTTCCAACAGCCTGCTAAATCATCTTATCTGATTTCCTCTCCAGCAATTGTTCTGGTGTAATTTGGTGCTTGGAACAAATGAGAAACTAAGACAAAACAGTTACCTCACAGTCCAAACAAACCATATTTAAAGTCAGATTATGCAAAAATTACATAGCTGGAGTCAAATGTCAAATTGTTGTGAGCTGTAAATAATTTTTATTATCATTGGTCAATGCTGTTTCTGAGAGTGATGGGAGCACATGTTCTCTCTAGAAAAATTTGTCACTAAGTAAACCATTGTAAAAACTGTGGAGAAACTTTCTACTATGAGCACCAGTTCTTCAGTAACATCTGCAACTTGGGGTATTATCTGTACATTGGTGTCCATTGTCCCCATGCAGTGGGACTCAACCTAGAGGTGCTGGGGGTGCAGCAACACCCCATGGCTTGAAGTAATAATAGTAACTGAATGCATGGCTTCCATCATACACAAGGTTACACTTTTGTTCAATGGCTTTCAGCACCCTCACTATAATAATTGTTCCAGCCCTGTTTATGTGCATGGAAATGCATTCTTTGTTCATATCCTCATGTAAGGGGATGGCTCACTTGATGATTCCCTGTTCTGTTCATTCCCTCTGCAGCACCTGGCATTGGCCATTGTCAGAAGACAGGATACCAAGCTAGACGGACCATTGGTCTGACCCAGTATGCACAGGCGCCAACTCCGTGGGTGCTCCGGGGTTGGAGTACCCACGGGGAAAAATTAGCTGGTGCTCCGCACCCACTGGCATCCAAGCTCCCCCCTCCTCGCCTCCTTCTTCCTTACCCGAGCGCACCGCGTCCCCACTCCTATCCCTCCCTCCCAGTGCTTCCCACCCACCAGCCGCCTAACAACTGTTTGGCGGCACTTAGGACTTTCCAGGAGGGAGGGGAAGGAGCGGGGATGAGGTGCTCAGGGGAGGAGGCAGAGAAGAGGCGGGACGGGACGGGGACTTGGGAGAAGGGAAGGGAATGGGGGTGGGGTGAGGGTGGTGCAGGAGCGAGAAGAGGTGGGGCCAGGGGCAGGGCAGTCGGCGCCTATGCAAGTATGCACATTCTTATGTTCTTAATTGTAAGGGATGCTCTTCAACACAGGTCATTTCTGAAACACCATCACCACAATACATGGTGTGACAAGGATGCAGACTTTGTTTTCCATCCCCTAGCCATGAGGCACCCTGCCCCAGTCATACACCAATGGGGAAGCCCTGTTGAGCCAGACAGTGGGGTAGGGGTTTGGGATTAATTCCAATCAGAGGTTCCAGACTGAGATTTCTGACACTGTTCTTGGAGCTGAGTGTAACATTAGGGACACCATGGACTTCCCACATGCACCTGAGTTAATGCACATCAGAACTTATTTAGGCTCAAAGCTTTAAAGAGAGCTAGGCTCCAGAGAGATGGATGTTTCCTTTTTCCTGTTGAGAAATCAGCCTTGAGAGCTTTGGAAGCACAAGAACTGCCCTGTTTATATGATCTGGTGTTTAAAGACTTTTCATTAATCATAGAAATCATACAAAATCAGGGTTGGAAGGGACCTCAGGAGGTCATCTAGTCCAACCCCCTGCTCAAAGCAGGACCTAATCCCAACTAAATCATCCCAGCCAGGGCTTTGTCAAGCCTGACCTTAAAAACCTCTAAGGAAGGAGATTCCACCACCTCCCTAGGTAACCCATTCCAGTGCTTCACCACCCTCCTAGTGAAAAAGTTTTTCCTAATATCCAACCTAAACCTCCTCAACTGCAACTTGAGACCATTACTCCTTATTCTGTCATCTGCTACCACTAAGCACAGTCTAGATCCATCCTCTTTGGAACCCCCTTTCAGGTAGTTGAAAGCAGCTATCAAATCCCCCTCATTCTTCTCTTCTGCAGACTAAACAATCCCAGTTCCCTCAGCCTCTCCTCATAAGTCATGTGCTCCAGTCCCCTAATCATTTTTGTTGCCCTCCGCTGGACTCAATTTTTCCACATCCTTCTTGTAGTGTGGGGCCCAAACTGGACACAGTACTCCAGATGAGGCCTCACCAATGCCGAATAGAGGGGAATGATCACGTCCCTTGATCTGCTGGCAATGCTCCTACTTATACAGCCCAAAGGGTCTTTAGCAGAGATTCTGTTAGTCTTCTTTTATTTTGCTTGACCCAGATATACCCACAAATAATCCAGAAATCACCTCCTTCACTCCAACTCTATTTAACTAGAGTTACTCCTGCTGAGTGTCTGCTCAGCTGCACAGACCCTGGTCCTTCTACGGATGCGGGTCTCCAAACAGGAAGTTTTGAAATACATTGCATTTCAGAAAAGTGAGAGGCAAAGAATCCTCCTAAAATGATATCTTAGTCCAGTATCATCCAAAACCTGTTTAGGATCTTTGAGTCATATTAATTATTATTAATGATTAATTTATTATTATTATTATCATCTGTATTGTGGTATCACACAGAGGCCCCTGTTGTGCAAGGCACTGTATGCACACATGACATACAGATGGTCCATGCCCCAAAAAGCATACAGTCTAATTGATAGAGAATATATGTGTTTGCTGTGTTAGATGGCAATATTGAAATGACAAATTCTACCTGCACTTTTAGAAATTTGTCATTAAAAGCTATAAATAGAACATCTCCAACATGGGATGGCAAGAGGTGCTTGTCATGTGAGAAACTAATGCGCACCATAGGAGGTATACACAATATATCAGGAACCTTGAAAAGTTAATTTAAGGCTCATGTTGATACACAGTAAACTGATGGCTTCTCTTTGGCTAAGGAGAAGTTATAACGGTGGTAGCACTGGCACTAACTTAATCCTATTGCTTCATCAATGTGCTTTATCCACCACACAGAGGGGTCATTCCTAATTTCTTCTCTATGGCTGTTCAGCTTCAGCCTCTGTGTTGAGTCTCCCAACAATTGTAATCATTGCTTTGGTGATGTGACCAGCTCTCCATGAGGAGGTTGCCTGAGACCACACCATCTCATTTCATTTAGGTACCTTGAGCAGCTGGCAGAAGGTAACAATTATTGCTCATGTCCTGAGATGCTAGTAGTGACTTTGGACATGAAAGCTCCCATATATCACTGGCAATCCCCTGACTAATGATCTGATCTGCAAACTCTCTCCGTGTTCATTGCTTGAATGTCTCATGTCATTGTCCTCACCCATGTCATCTTTCTACCAGTCATTTTGAAGTTCTTTGCAAGGACAAAGAAGTACTGATGATGTGGTTGGATCGTATTTGCCTTCAGTTTTCATTCATCAAGGCAGAATAAAACATTTTGGAGTCTCTAAACCCTACAAAGATCAAAAAATCAATAAGGAAGTCTGTGTTGTGGCTGGAATCATCCTAAAATTGTCACTGTAACAATGATCATGCTTATGCTAGACTATGCAAGGGTCTTAGCAAGTTTTCTAGTAATGGCTGGCTCTATCAAGAAGAACACTTGGTATTTTCTAATAGCTAACGGAGTTCTGCCTTCAATTTGTGCTTTTGGGTTCAAAAGAGAACTAGGTAAGTTCATGGAAGATAGGTCCATCAATGGCTATTAGTCAGGATGGACAGGGATGGTGTCCATAGCCTCTGTTTACCAGAAGCTGGGAATGGGCAACAGGGGATAGATCACTTGATGATTACCTGTTCTGTTCATTCCCTCTGGGGCAGCTGGTATTGGCCACTGTCGGTAGACAGGATACTGGGCTAGATGGACCTTTGGCCTGACCCAGTATGGCCATTCTTATGTTCTTATGTTCTAGTCAGTTCAACAAAGTGTTCAACCATTCGGTGGGACTTAAGCACATGGCTAAAGTTCTGCATGTGCTTTGCTGAATATGGATGGACTGTTGAATTGGATCCTTAGTGCTAAAAGTCGAGCTTAAGTCCCCTCTCACCAAGCGGGTGTCGGTATTAATGCAGCCACTGTTTGTTACCAGATGATGCCTTTGTGAGTGGGGGGAATCCAACAAGCACTTCTGGGAGATGCAGCCTTCTGTACTGAATAATTTGAATCAGAAACAGGAAATAAACCAGAGTTTTATCTATTCTATTGAAAATTATTGGGTTAGAAACACAGCAGTGAGGTCTTAGGAAAATTCACCTTTCTAAAGAATTGAAATATGCACTTTGATTCCTGTGTCACATTCTTTTATTCTTGCTGACTGATTTCACACTCATACACACCAACAGAGTCTCCACCTAGAAATATTATAAATGCTGGCAGCTTGGATCAGAATTCTACCGTTGACCTAGTTACCGCCTCACTAGGGGATGGATTAACGGCAGCGACAGAAAAACTCCTTCCATTGCTGCAGCAAGTGATCACATTATGGCAATACAGCAGCATTGCTGCAGTGCCGTAGCTGGGCCCCTGTAACCTCTGTAGTGTAGATGAGCCTTGAGGCATCTGCTTTAAGGAAGTAGTAGCTCACTTTTATTTAGTCTGTAGTAGCATTTACCTGCTAAGTTAATTACATTATCAAATTTCATAGAAATAGTTGTAGCCCGTTCCCTGGATTTCAGAGACATCTGTCTATCTGCATTTTTAATGCACCATACCCTTCGTATTGGGGGTCAAGAAACTGCTCTCAATGTTTAAAGGATAAAACAGCTGGAAAATACCTGCCATTGTTCTAAGCTGCATTAGGGAGAAAAGTGTGTCCTACCTCATAACAATTGCTAGTTAGTGAATGGTGTCTAAAGCATTCAGGTGGATGTCAGGTCACTGGAGATCTATGAAGTTAAAGAGGTTTACTTCATGTAAAGAGTTCCTAGAAAACTGTGACTTCTTGCTTCTGGTGGTTACAAACTGCCAGGCCTCCTCTCTGACTTCCTCTTTCAGACTTCCTCCTTTATGGGCAGTTCCATAATTCCTTGAACCTGGGGTAATGGTATTTCCCAAACTCTTCAGTTTCTCTGATTCTCAGTAGTGTTTGTCTCAACTTGCTCCTTCAGTCCAAGAATCTTTTCCTCCAGAAGAGCTACCAACTTGCACCTTATGCACAGGAAGTTCCTTCTGGCTTCAGGCAGGAAAGAGAACATGGCATATCTGTGGCCAGGGCTGGCTCTAGGCACCAGAGCGAAGGACCTCCCGCCGAATTGCCGCTGCAGATCGCGATCGCGGCTTTTTTTTGGGGGGGGGGGGGTGCTGCTTGGGGCGGCCAAAACCCTGGAGCCGACCCTGTCTGTGGCGGGTCACCACCACTGTTCCATCACTGGCAACCTTGATATCGCATGTATTGCTGAACCTGGAAGCCAGGCCTCTCACACTCCCTCCAAAACTATCCCATTAGCTGCCTCTATTTGTGGCTCTGGAGTCCACCTAGCAAGTGGCTTTTTATACCAAGTCTTCCCTGTTTAGCTCAGCTCCGCCCTTCCCAAGGAAAAGCCTTAACTTCTGGGCTATACAATCAATCACTCTCTCTCAGTCTCTCTCTCTCTGGCCCCACCCCTCTCCTTGGCAATTTCCACTGGAGTTCCACTAGACAACTCCCTGTTCAACATGCTAGCTTTTGTGAATCCCATTCTTAGGCACCTAATTCTCCCCCTGCAATAAATAGGGAGTCTGGGCACCTAACTCAGGAGTATGAATTCCAGAAGGAAGAAGGGCACCTAAAAGTCAGCTATTGCAATTCTGAGTCTAAGTCCCCTCTGTGGATCTAGCCCCAGATGTAAATATTCTGAACACTGGGGAAATTTAGACTAGGTTCCAAACGCATCAGCAGTACTGCAGTCCTCTGCGTCAGATTGAAAGTCCAAAGGTAATAGGTTGAGTCCAAAACTGATGAAACAGAGGAGCCAGATTCTCTGCTGTATCCCGTACACACTGGATACAGTGAGGTGAGGGAGTTGTCAGAGAAGGTTATAGCTTCCTGCTTCTTGGCCCTAGCCCCAGCACAGTTTAGAGCAACCTGGCTGTGTGGGACTGCTCTCACTATCCCAGATGGCTATGGTACCTGAGCTGGGGATTTCTGGAATGCAAAGTACTTTAGCCAGCCTCCCTCTCTGCCCTTAACACTCCCGTTCCAGCTCCCAACACGCCCTGTGCTGCAAGCAATTGTAAGTGTAAGAATCAGATACACCGGTTTGTATCCCTGCTGGGTTAGAATCCCTTCCTCCATAATGGGGAAATTCCCAGCTCAGGAATTACGAGAGGTTTCCAATTGCTTACTGCCTTCTGAGCAAAAATGCTGAGTGGACCAGAGAATGTGTCCCAAAGGCTGAAGAAATAAGAACTAGAAGCTAACAGACCTCCTGTATTAACTAGAGAGAGTTATAAATAAATTCTCATTCCTGCTCATGCAGTTCACTGCAGCTTTACACCACGTGAAAGATATTTTAACAGGCTGTCAGATAAAGGCAGAAACAGAAAAAATAACTGTGAGATACAATATCCCTGTAGGATTTTTTCAAATTTCCGCAGATCCCTTGGCTACATCTAGGGCAAATATCCCTTTATAAACCTGACAGTTTTTTTTTTAAATCATTCACATAGGCTTTCTTGATCATAATAGTCTGAATAGAATAACTGAGAGATGGAGGATAGGATCAGTTTGTAATAGCACACATAACAGAAACACCCATATGTGGATGTTCCACCAAAGTACAATTTCTTGTTTTCAACATATTTACAGTTGCTTTTATATACATTAAAATAACTTTCTATCCAAGAGAAATATCAACTCAACATCAGGGCTCTGTTGGTACTTTCAGCCTTCATTTCTTTGAATTACTCTTTGAAAATGCAGAGAAATTTTTGTCCCCCTTTATGCGTTTAAGAAAAACAAGAGTGCCCTCACTGATGACCAGAATAGGGACATTCCCAGTAAAATAGGCAAGTAGGCAAAAAACCAAAACATTTTATATCTGCTAAGTAGTTAGTTACCAAGAGGCTGGAAGAGTTTAAGAACAATTCAATTGCAGGTTTCTTATGAAAAATGATTTCCAGTATTGCCACCCCCAGCCCTTCAAAAATTGTGAGTTAACCCCAACAAATTGATATTTTTTTAAATGGTTAAATGTGGGGTTCTTTTTCTTTACTTTCTGGTTTTGAGACTCTTGGCTGCTCTCAGGTCACATTTTAAAGCTTTTTTTAAAACCATGAGGGCTAGAAATTTGCCTTTTTTTCAATTAAATGAAAGCTGGGATTCTTATGTAACCACTTGACTCTGGGAGCTGGGGCTTTAAGTAAAACACCAAATAGTGTGAGCCTGTGACAAAATCATGAGAGGTGGCAAAACTAGTGTTGCCAACTTTCTACTCGCACAAAACCGAACACCCCTGCTCCACCCCTCCCCCGAGGCCCCGCCCCCCTCTGAGGCCCTGCCCCCGCTCACTTCATACCCCTCTCCCTCTGTCGCTCGCTCTCCCCACCCTCACTCACTCGCTCATTGTCATTGGGCTGCCTCAGGGGAATTGGGCTGTGGGTGGGGTCAGGGATGAGGTATTTGGGGTGCAGGAGGGGCTCCAGGCTGGTGGGGGTGGAACCGAGGAGTTTGGAGTATGGGAGGTGGCTCCAGGCTGTGGCAGGGGAATGAGGTTTGGGGGGTGTTATGAGCTATGGGATGGGGGTGTGGGTTCTGGGATGGGGCCAGAAACGAGGGATTCAGGGTGCAAGAGGAGGTTCTGGATGGGGCCGGAGCTTGGGTTGTGAGGGGTCTGGCTGGGGGTGCAGGCTCTGGGGTGGGGCTGGGGATCAGGGGTTTGGGGTGAAGGAGGGTGCTCCAGGATGGGACCAATGGGTTTGGAGGGCGGGAGGGGGATCAAGGCTGGGGCAAGGGGTTGGGGTGCAGGAAGGGGGCGGGGTGCAGGTGCTGGATGGTGCTTACCTGAAGCAGCTTCCGGAAGCAGCAGCATGTCCCTGCCTCCAGCTCCTATACAGAGGTGTGGCCAGGAGGTTCTGCGCGCTACCCCATCCATAGGTGCCATCCCCGCAGCTCCCATTGGCCATGGTTCCTGGCCAATAGGAGCTGCAGAGCCGGCGCTTGGGGCAGGGGCAGCATGCGAAGCCCCATGGCTGCCCCTTTGTGTAGGAGCTGGAGGGGGGATATGCCGCTGCTTCCAGGAGGTGCGCAGAGCCACAGCAGGCCTTAGACCTGCTGTTCCACCGATCGGACTTTTAGTGGCCCGGAGCCGTGCTGACTGGAGCCGCCACGGTCCCTTTTCAACCAGGGATTCCGGTCAAAAACTGCACACCTGGCAACTCTAGGCAAAACTGATTCTCCTTTGGCAGCTGCCTGCAGCTCCTGCTTCTGCTCCACCTCCTGCTGCCCACAGGACAGTGGAAACAGCACTCCAAGGCTGTGCAATGAGCTTTTCACGATCTTAAAATGATACTCTCCTGGAATTGAGCTCTGTGTAGGGTGTAGGGCAGCTGCAAAGGATTGTGGGATATGGTAGGCTGCAGCATGGGCAGCAGGTGAAACTTCCCCTCAGGGAGACTAGCTCCCTGTCCCACCTCTTCTGCCTGCAACTCCACTCACACTCCACCCCAGCTCCAACCCAGGCCCTGGCCCTGCTCCACCCCAGGCCTCACCCCCTCCCCCACTCGCTCCCTCCCCGCTCACCACATGCATCCCTCTCCTTCCCCCCATCTCCCCACTTGGTCCCCCCCCCCTCACTTGGCCTTCACGCCACCGCTCACTGCATGCATCTGTCCCTCCTCTCCTGGAGAGCATGAACAATGAGGGGGGGGAGGCGAGTGGGGAGGAGGGACTGGCGAGTGACGTGGGGGAAGGGGGCCGAGCAGGGAGAAGAGGAGGAACCAGCGAGCAGTGGCAGCGACCTCCAGAGAGGCGGGTGGCAGGCAGCGGCAGACGAAGCAGAGAATGCTGCCGCTGAGCTTTTATATAGTTCAGGGAAATTACTGATGAACCCAGGAAGCTGAGTAGCAGATACTGCCTCCTCAGCTGCCCCGGAACCTGCATGGTGCATAATAAATAGGCAAAAACTTCCTTGGCGGAAGCCCACTCCCTTCCCCAGGAAGGGAAGAGGTGGGGCCACCACGGCCCAGGTGTCTGGTGGTGGGGAGGCGGCAGCTGAGTCAGGGGAGGCTTTGCCTCCCCTGGCCTATTATACCTGCTGCCCATCGGCTGCAGGATGATTTTTTGAGAACATAATTCCCAAACGCAGATTCTTTTGAAAGGAGAATGTGGGCATCTGGATGGTAGCCCAGAAATAACGTTCATTGTGGACAATTTTTCCCAGTATCCATCAATCTCTGACCTATTTTTGGTGAGATGAAGTTCCCTCAGATTTCACCTGACTCTCTGGTTTTCATATTTATCTTTATTGCTTACTTGTTTTTCACCAGAGACCCAGTCGTATATAGTGTGAATGCCTCCAACCTCCACTACAATCGATGGGAGTCGAGTGTGCTCAGCACTTTGCAAGATTAAGCCCTAGGGGAGAATTAGTGTCATCAAGTATGATGGTGTTTATTTCTGTCAGTTATATCAATGGTTACAGATAATGGTTCCCTCAGTTATACCTGTCCAATCCCACTAATTTCAGTGGGTTCAACAGAGGTCAGAATTTGGTGCTGAGCCAGTAAATCATATGTTTGTTTTGAGCATATACTAATAAATCTGCCAGACTACTTTACCTTAGATATTTGAATGTTTACCTCCTTACAATCACTATTTCTGTTTCTTCAGCTTCATACTGTATCCCCTGTTTTATCCCTATTTGCCTACAACTGTGTCATAGGAAACCACAACTACTGGTGCATACAATGTACGTGAAGTGTTCACTGGATTGGCATAAACATTGTTAAATGTTCCTTCACCAGTTGGAACAGAATAAGTGAAAACCAAAGAAGGCTACTTAAGGACAAGTTATGGACTCCTTTGAAACTTGTAAACTTTGTTATATTTTCCAGTGCCTGAGAATGGGGAAAGTTTACTGTGTTAGGCTCATTTATAAATATATTTGATGACAAGGTGTAGGAGAAATGTGTCAGCTGGCTGCTGTCATATTCAACCTAGCAGAGAGGCTAGAATTTAAACACTCAGCAACCACAGGACTGCATCACCTTTTGATTTAATATGTCCTCAGGCCATATCCATTATAAGGTTTCTCAGCAGACAACAAATCTGTTTTTCTACTGCCTTCAGAGAACATATTGACAGAGAGAATTTAGGCATTTTAATTAAATAGGGTGAAACAAGCTGTCGATTTTGTCTCCAGGACATCTTCCCATGTGCTGTGTTGCTCAACCAGTAATGCTGATTGTTTCAGACAATGATACAGAAGCAAAAGCCTGATATATTTGCCAGCTCTGATCGAGATGGATGGCTCCAGCAACAAGACCGGGTGCTTGCTGGTCTCCTTAGCTGTTTAAACAGACACACATACCAAAAGCTCATAAATACCTGACAAAAACTGGGGATGACTTTTAACACTCAGTTTAATTTCCCACAGATGCTTTAGTTTTGACATCTGCATTCAGCAACACCCCGAGGACATGACCAGAGAGGAATAGATGGCAGAGAACGTTGTTTGATATTTCTCTCACACTTTGAAAAGCTGTCATATGTAACTTCACAATACACACTCTTTGAGGGTGCTAGTGTTGTCAGCTTGCATTGGAGGCACTTTGGGCTAGAGTCACAAAGGCCCCAAGCTCCAAATTTAGGCACTTAAGTCTGAGTTTAGGGCCCTAAGTCCCAGTTTTTGGCTTCAGTGCAATCCACAAAACTCCTACTGAGCCCTGTAGGCAACTAAACTCACTCACCACCTACATTTTCAGGGTCAAAGTTCCCTAGCTGCTGAAGTTTCTGCCTCTGAGCATGCACACTGCTACCTTGCTCTAAGGAAATGCACACTGCAATTAAACACCCGCGACTGGCCTGTGCCAGCTGACTCAGGCAGTGGGGTTGTTTAATTGCACTGTAGCCATTCAAGCTCAGCCAGCAGCATGAGCTCTGGGACCCACTCACCTCGAGGGTCCTAGAGTTCAGGCTCCACTCAAGCCCAGATGTCTACGCTGCAATGAAACAGCCCTGCAGCCCGGGCCCCGCAAGCCTGAGTCAGTGACATGGGCCAGTCGCGGGTGTTTAATTCCAGTGTAGGCATACCCTAAGTGTCCCAATGCCTATTCTCCCACCTAAGCCCAGGAGACAGAGAGAGAAAGACTCTGTGGCCTGGAGGTTAGGGCACTTTCCTGGGAGACCGCCCCTGCTCCAATGACCAGTTATTGATCCACATTGGAACTGCTTCAACAGGAGAGATTGAGGGAGCCCCACATCAAAACATCCCATAGCTTGATGCTTAGAGCACTCTCATGGGAGGCTCCCCATCCAAAGTCTTTCTCCCCCTGTGGCAGAGGGAGGAATTGAACCAGGCAAGTGCTCTGACCATTGGGTAAAAGTTATGAGGTAGGCAGCAGCAGCTCCTCCAGCCATTTTCTGTAGAGCTAGGCACCTACATAAGTCATTCTCACAAGAAACAACTAAATTGTCAGACTTCAGGAGAGCAGAGATGTGGCTCCCTGCAGCCTGGACTTAGGCGCCTAGCTCTGTGAGGGGGCAGGGTGCAGGACACATCACTCTTATCAGCATCTCCTGCTGGCTAGCTTAGGTAACTCCCCTCCTAGCATACTGGCTTTTGTGGAAGGCATTCTAAGGCACCTCTGTCTCGCCCTTCATTGTATAGGGAGCCTAGGTGCCTAACTCAGGCTTTGTGGCTAGCAGTGTTGTTCCTGGGATTTTCTAGGCCCCTAAAACCCAGGTCCCTTTGTGAATGTAGTTCTTAGTACCTTGCAGAACCAGGCTGTGACACCTGACACCAAGTTCCCAGCTGCCTTTGTGAGGTATCATTCTACAGGTCTTGATCTGTTGAACATTAATGTCTCATTGTATTGTGTGTGTCGTCATTGTATGTGAAGTTGTAGAGTTTTGCTATGTATGTGTTACTGAAAGACATGAAGTTGGAGGTGACCACGGCTAGCCTTTCAGGTGCAATGGTGGAGAAGCTAGACAGTGCTAATGGCCCATCAACAAAGACAGTGGACTATGGAAGAGGCTTGTCTTCACCTGGGAATGCTTCAGACAGCCTAAGGATAATGGCTGCTATGACTCAGCAAGGCATGCAAGGGCACGTGACCAGATCACATGATACTGAAGTCCATTTTGGTACCTGTATTTTTCCACAAAGGGGGCTGGGAACTTGGCTTAGAACAAAGGGGTTCCCATCCTATGGAGAGACTGTAAGGGATGGGGAGTGACAGCATTTCAGGGCCTCACTCCCCACACAAGAGAACACCTGGAAACACCTGAGGAACAAAGACTGAACTGGGGGAAGTGCTGCTCCCAGGCTAAAGGGATTCCTAGCTTGTGTATGGAAGTTTGATGAATTACTTGTACTATCTAACAGCGTGAGATACTGTTTGATTCAAATCCTATCTAGTATAATTTAATTTCCTAGGTAACCTGCTTTGATCTGTTTGCTATCACTTATAGTCACTTAAAATCTATCATTCTGTAGTTAATAAACATGTTTTATCTTAACCAGTGTGTTTTTGAGTGAAGTGTTTGGGAAAATCTCAGCTCAGTTAGCAAAGGCTTGGTACATATTTTCCCCACGTCAAGGAGGTAGCAGATTAATTAGTGAGCTTCCATCGTACAGCTACCGATGCAGTGCAAAACAGTATAATTCTGGGTTTATACTCCAGCAAGGGTATAAGGTTGGGAAATTGTCTGGCGCTTCCATTGTGGGTCCAGGGTGACTTAGGTAGAGCACTCAGGTGACTCAGTTGGGTATGTGGCAGCACCTGCTGTTGTGTTGGGTGATAACAGGGGGCTGGCTGTGAGTCACCAGCAAAGCAGGGGGAGAGGCCATCCCACCTGAAGGGTTTGGGGGCACAGCGGTTCCAGTGACTTCCAGGCTTTACCCTAAGGATGACAACTCATCACACAGGCTTTATATGTACTTTGTGGAGTGAATTAATGTACATCATCATTCAAAAATGGTCAGCACATCACTGGCTCACCCCTTAAACTCCAGCAGAAATAGGATATATATTGTAGCTAGAAAATATTAATTCATTTTTCCCCATCAGTAAAATCTGTTTAATTTTATTTTTGAAAAAGTTGCACGTTCTCACCAAAAATGGTTGGGTATGTTTATGTTTTCATGGATTCCATAAACTCTACGGGATAAATTCTGCTAAAATACTTGGAACTTTTATTATGTTTTTCAGGTCCAAAACCAGAGAAGAAACCTTGCTGGATAAATACTCTGCTCATTTATACTAGAGCTATCGATTAATCACAGTTAACTCATGCAATTAACTCAAAAAAATTAATTGTGATTAAAAAAATTAATCTCAATTAATCGCAGTTTTAATTGCACTGTTAAACAATAGAATACCAAGTGAAATTTATTAAATATTTTGAATGTTTTTTTATATTTTCATATATATTGTATTCTGTGTTGCAATTGAAATCAAAGTGTCTATTATTTTTATTATAAATATTTACACTGTAAAATGATAAACATAAGAAATAGTATTTTTCAATTCACCGCATACAAGTACTGTAGAACAATCTCTTTGTCATGAGAGTGTGACTTACACATGTGTTTTTTTGTTACATAACTGCACTCAAAAACAATACAATGTAAAACTTCAGAGCCTACAAGTCCATTCAGTCCTACTTCTTGTTCAGCCAATCAATACGAGAAAAAAGTTTGGTTACATTTACAGGAGATAATGCTCCCCTCTTCTTATTTTCTGGTGGCATTGTAAATAAGAACAGGCATTTGCATGACACTTCTTGTAGCTGACATTGCCAGGTATATACGTGCCAGATATGCTAAACATTCGTATGCCCCTTCATAATTCAGCCACTGTTCCAGAGGACATGCTTCCATGCTGGTTTAAAAGAAATAATGCGTTAATTAAATTTGTGACTGAACCTCTTGGGGAAGAATCGTATGTCTCCTGCTCCATGGTTTTACCTGCATTCTGCCATATATTTCATGGTATAGCAGTCTTGGATGATGACCCAGCACATGTTGGTCATTTTAAGAACACTTTCACTGCAGATTTGACAAAACGCAAAGAAGGTACCAATGTGAGATTTCTAAAGATAGCTACAGCACTCAATCGAAGGTTTAAGAATCTGAAGTGCCTTTCAAAATCCGAGAGGGATGAAGCGTGGAGCATGCTTTCAGAAGTCTTAAAAGAGCAACACTCTGATGCGGAAACTACAGAACTGAAACGACCAAAAGAGTGTGGAAGCAGAGAAAGAACTGACAGGAAGGGGATTGCAATGCATGACAGTTTGTTAGCAAGAGTCAGGCTAACTGTAACCCTAATAACGCGAGATTTGTAGAAGCGAGGATTGTGTGAGGCGAGTGGGAAAGAACTGTGTGAGAAGTTGTTGCGACCTTGTGTAGATAATATGGAATGTAGACTAGAGTCTAAATAAGGGAGAAAAATTAGATATCAGGATGACCTATGTATAAACAAAATGCAGCTGTTGCTTATTATTGTCTGTAACAAAAGGTATAAATGCTTGCTGTAACTGTTTACTTGTGGAGAGACCTCCCTAGGAGAGGGAGACCCTGTGTCCTAGTGCACTCTCTCCCTCTATGCAATTGCTTGAGAAAATAAAGTATCTGACTTTGCTGTACCCAACCAAAAGAGTGAGAACTCTGTTATTCTCCAACAAGAGAAAATCAACCTTCTGCTGGTGGCATCTGACTCAGATGATGAAAATGAACATGCGTTGGTCCGCACTGCTTTGGATTGTTATTGAGCAAAACCCGTCAACAGCATGGACACATGTCCCTCGGAACGGTGGTTGAAGCATGAAGGTACAAATGAATCTTTAGCACATCTGGCACGTAAATATCTTGCGACGCCGGCTACAACAGTGCAATGAGAACATCTGTTCTCATTTTCAGGTGGCATTGTAAACAAGAAGTAGGCAGCATTATCTTCTGCAAATGTAAACAAACTTGTTTGTCTGAGCAATTGGATGAACAATAAGTAGGACTGAGTGAACTTGAAGGCTCAAAAATTTGACATTGTTTTATTTTTGAATGCAGGGTTTTTTGTACATAATTCTACATTTGTAAGTTCAACTTTCATGATAAAGAGATTGCACTACAGTACTTGTATTAGATGAACTGAAAAATACTATTTAGTTTGTTTTTTTACAGTGCAAATACTTGTAATCAAAATGAATATAAAGTGAGCACTGTACACTTTGTATTCTGTGTTGTAATTGAAATCAATATATTTGAAAATGTAGTAAACATCCACAAGTATTTAAATAAATGGTATTCTATTATTGTTTAATGGTGCAATTAATAGTGATTTTTTTTTTTTAATTGCTTGACAGTCCTACTAAGGGCATACGAACGGCCATACTGGGTCAGACCAAAGGTCGGTCTAGCCCAGTATCCTATCTTCCAGCAGTGGCCAATGCCAGGTGCCCAAGGGGGAATGAACAGAACAGGTAATCATCAAGTGATCCATTCCCTGTCACCCATTCCCAGCTTCTGGCAAACAGAAGCTAGGGACACCAACCCCACCCATCTTGGCTAATAGCCATTGAGGGACCTATTCTCCATGAACTTATCTAGTTCTTTTTTTAACCCTGTTATAGTCTTGGCCTTCACAACATCCTCTGGCAAGGAGTTCTACAGGTTGACCGTGTGTTGTGTGAAGAAGTACTTCCTTTTGTTTGTTTTAAACCTGCTGCCTATTAATTTCATTTGGTGACCTCTAGTTCTTTTGTTATGAGAAGGAGTATATAACACTTCCTTATTTAGTTTCTCCACACTAGTCATGATTTTATAGACCTCTATCATATCCCCTTTAGTCATCTCTTTTTCAAACTGAAAAGTCCCAGTCTTATTAATCTCTTCTCATATGGAAGCCGTTCCATATCCCTAATCATTTTTGTTGCCCTTTTCTGAACCAATTCCAATATATCTTTTTGAAATGGGGCAACCAGATCTGCATGCACTATTCAAGATGCGGGTGTACCATGGATGTATAGAGGCAATATGATCATTACTGGGACCTGGAATAAAAAACTCAGAAAGAGATTACTGGAAGACCCAGAATTAACCCTTGACAAAGCCATTAGAATTTGCCAAGCAAAGGAAGTCACCCAGTCCAGAATTAAGCTTATGGGGTGTAGGGTGGACAGTGCTTTAACACTGTAGACAGAATAAAGAATCTAAAACACTACAAGAGAAGAGGCCTAAGACAGAATTGCATGTGGTTCTCAAGGTGGGGTCCAGCAAAAATAGCACACGGAGCTGCATGTGCAGTGGCAACCGACACAACCAAGAAATGTCAGGCCTATGGGAAAGATGCACAAAATGCAGTGGATTGTCTCACCTTTCAAGAGTTTGCAAGTACCAGCAAAGTGTGCAAAACATGGACAAAGGGGATAATAACTGCACGGCTAGCTCAGAGGAATTCTTCATAGAAACCGTGGACAAAGTTGCAGCAGATGATTGGACTGTGAATCTGATAGCAGAGGGGACATTTATTCATTTTAGGTTGGGCACTGGTGCACAAGCCAATGAATTGCCAGAAACAGTGTTAACACTAAAAGAAAAGCCACAGGCATTAGAAGGTAAAATGGGCAAAATGCAGGGTTAAAGTGGTGAGCTTATTTCCACTAAAGGCATGTATCCTATGCTTGATGCCTCAACAAGGTTCTGGAAGGTTCTGGCTTAGAAAAACAGAGCCATTTGTGCACATTCAACACCCCCTTTGTGAGACTCTGTTTCCATAGACTGCCATTTGGGTTAGGGACAGCACCTGAGGTGTTTCACCAGAAAGTACAACAAATTTTTGATGATGTCAAAGGCTTATATAGATGATGTTTTGATCTGGGGAATAGCATGACCAGAGGCATTGAGAAGCTTTGGAAAGAACCAGAAGTGCTGGGTTAAAGCTAAACAAACAATAATGTAAATTCCATGCAATGGAAATAACTTACCTGGGAAAACAGTTAACATTGCAAGGTGAACAGGTAGATCACAGCAAGGTTGAGGCTGTCACCATCATGCCCACCCAAACAGACATGAAAGGGGCACTGTAACAAGGTGAGACTTACCCCTGCGGCGCCTCCTGTTGGTCATCCTGGGAATTAGCTCTTTTGACCCAGAGCGCCCTCTGCAGGCTGGTGCCTTACAGCCGCTGGCCTCCGTGTCCCTCCCAGACCCGGTGCCCCTTGTCCTCAGGTGCTGGCCCCAGCAGTACACCCGCTCTCTGTATCTCCCCACCCAGGGGAACCCCCACTCACTATCTCCACCTCCTCTCAGTCTTGGGCTACTGCCAGTCACTATCTAGCCCCCACTCACTGGGGAAGACTGCAGTGTAAAAGCCACTCATCATCAGCAAGAAGGGTTTGGACTGGCTGCCTCTGCCTACCCTGGGGCTGCACCTTTGCACCCTAGTACCTTTCTGGCCCTTGACAAGGCCACAGCCTGGGGCTTTTCCAGATGGGAGCTCCCCAGCTCATTGCCCTATTCCCCAGCCCTACTCCTCTCAAGTACTCTGTTCAGCAGACAGGCCCTTCTCCCTCTAGAGAGAAAGAGAGAGTGTGACTCTGCTCCTGGCCCACTGCCCTCTTATAAGGGCCAGCTGAGCCCTGATTGGGGCGTGGCCACAGCTGAGCCTGCTTCCCCCAATCAGCCTGGGAACTGCTTGCTCCCAGCCACAGCCCTTTGAGGCCAGAGTGGGTGACCACCCCGCTACAGGCACAAAGATTCCTTGGAATGGTGAACGATGTAGGGAAATTTGTACCTAATCTAGCTGCCCAAACCTGCAACCTCAGAGCGCTGCTATACAAAGAGGTCTAACGGGGATGCAAATCTTAGAGTTTGAGAAACCAAAGGAGTTAATTAAAGATGCCCCAGTCCTCTGGAACTATGAGAGTAAATGCAAAACTTTCCAAGGAAGGTATTGGCACAGTGCTCTTACAACAGTATGATCAAAATTGGTGCCCAGTGGCTTATGTGTGATGGACGCTAATAAAAACTGTGTCAATAAGCTCACATAGAAAAGGAGTCTTTGGCCTTAATAAATGGATGTATTTATTGGAGGCCTGTGTTACATGAAACTGATGATAACCCACTAATTGCCATTGCCAAAAGGGCCTGAAAATTTCCCCCCGCAAAGCCCCCAAAATAGAGAAATTATTTTTTCAGATACAAGCATATGATCTGCAAATTTGAAATTGAATGCAACCCTGAGAGCAATCTGGTGGATACAGACACTTTCTAGAGCATTGGACAAAGGTGCAGTGGACCAAAGTACATAGCAGATTTGGTGTATGTTAATCTAATTCATAAAATGTGTTTAAAATGTGAACTGTGATCGTCACAGCTACTGCTCAGGAGGAGACCCTGTAGAAAGTTAATAAGATTATTAGCCCAGGGGGGGCAGGTCATATTCCCAGCCCGTTATCACTTTAAAAGGGAGCGCCTAGTGCTCAATGGGATTTTGTTTAAAGACACCAGAATGGTGAGTCCTAAGGTGTTACAGAAAAGCATGTTGAAAAGACTACATAAAGATCATGTAAAGATTGAACAATCTAAGAGAAGGCCAGAAACATTTCAGACTGGCTTCAACTTAACAGCGACACTGAGGAAGCTGTTAAGGCTTTTCACATATGCCAAAAATACAGGCCATTGTAATATCTGACTGGGCCATAGTTTAGCGCCCATGAGTGTAAGCAGCTTTCAGTGAAGTATGGGTTTAGACATATAACTGCTAGTCCCCATTATCACCAACCCATTGGGTTGGTGAAAAACAGTGTCAAAATCATAAAACAGCCGCTGAAAAAGAATGCCAAGTCAGCCTCTGATCCTTATATAGCACTAGTAAATTACAGAATGGCACCAAGGAAGCATGGCTTGACACCTGCTGACATTTAGGTCAACAGAAACCCAAACCCAAGAATGCTTGCAGAGTCATTGGGGACTTGCAGATATATACAGAGACAGATAAGGAAAAACAAACATCTTAGGAGCTGCCACTACGTCAGGAAAGCGAAAATGAAAACTATGATGGAAAACAATGTTCACTAACAGAGGGGTTGTGCTATGGTCCTATGAGATGTATGTTAAAGTTGATTGTTAATTGTTACTGTTTGTCAGGAGAAGGAAGATGTGAGGGAGATATATCTTGAAGAGGCTTTGGCATGAGCCAGTCAGAATCAGACACAGAGTAAAACAGAGCCCTTCCAAGCACATTAAGCACTGATCACTGAATACCACAAAAAAATACAGATTTTGGAACAAGGGTCTGGTGTCGTGTTACTTTGTGAAATTGATAGCAAAAGAAATTTGGATTCTCTTAACCCTGGTTTACACTTGGCGGGGGGGGGAGGTGTCGACGTAAGATACGCAAGAGAAGTCGGCATATCTTAGGTCGACTTACCTGGCCGTGAGGAAGGCGGCAAGTCGACTGCTGCCGCTCCCCCATCGACTCCGCTTCCGCATCTTGCGAGCTGGAGTTCTGGAGTCGACGGGGAGCGCGTTCGGGGATCCATTTATCTGCGTCTAGACGAGACACAATAAATCAATCCCCGATAGATCGATCTCGACCCGTGACTCAGAGTGGCCATTCTCAGAACCAATCCCACTACTAGGAAGGCCATACCCCCAACTACCTGGAGCCCAGATGTTCACTCTGTGTGTTCAGAGGTGTTGATGCCACTTAGCCTTATTCACCTTCCCATTTTCACCATCATTATGTACACTTCTTCCTCCCCATAACTAAAAGCACAGGGAATGATTTGGCCTTTGATGAAGTGCTGACAGCCTTACTCTGTTTTTACGCAGTTCTGACTGGGGCTAAGGTCTCTGACTTCAATGGTAAATTTGCCTGAACTCTTACTGAGCAAATATAGAGTAAGAATTTCAGAATTTGTTTTGTACTCAAGGAGTCAGGACAGCCATATGGTTAGTCAGTGATCCAAACCCTAAAGACCTAAACCAGACAAAAACATTCCAGGAAGTTAATGGTGTAAGGACAGAGTAAACACACAGAGTGAAGACTTCAGGAGTGACCTGAGCAACTTAGTGTGAAATGTGCTGCTATGTTTCTATGCAGTATGTTAAAAAAATGTACTCCGTTATTTCAAAACCTTTCAGATGGCAATCTTACTCCTGTACAATAAACTTTTTCCATCATCTTATTGTCAAAAGCTATTCAGTGAAATGAGGGAGAAGTGAAAGTGTGTGTATCTGGTATTTGGGGAAGCAGAAATTCTATATAACAATCAGGAAGAATAAAACATGCAGCAATATTCCAGAACTGCTTAGTCTAGCAAATATTTTTCTTATAAAAATAAATCTCTCAAGGTTGAAACTGGATACAAGAGGCAATCTTTGCTAATTTCATTTTTGTGTGACATTGTGAAGGGACTAGGAACTACTAATGCATTTAAAATTCGGGGGAAATGAGACTCGGGTGGCTTTATTCCATTGTGAGAAATCCTGCACTACTTTCACCGTCTCGGTGCCAACTACTAATGCATTTTTAAGTTTTTGTATTCTGCCTTTCTGATATAAGCTTTCCATAACTGAAAATGGGAGAGTCATACAGAATATAATTACTTACATGTCATTCTTGTTTTATGAAGATGGAAATATTATCCGAGTTGCTTTCTGGGGCTTTCTTCTCTGATGATAGTGAGGCAGATATATCTCTGTCTTAGCACATGGACACAGGGGAGTCCACAAGCTCCCCCTTCCACTCTTCAACACCCAAACACTCTGCTGGTTGCACATCTGCTGCACAGGCCCCAGGAGGCTTTGCAAGGGTGCAGAATAGCCCCGGTGTAAGAATGCCCTGAACAAGTCCCTTCCTGCCCAACCTCACTCTACTCCTGGCTGGATTGAAATGCTCCTTGCACTCAGAGCTAGTGTGGCAGTGGCCCAGAAACCCCCTGTGCCACAGGGATTTTCTCTAGGGCAGTTTATTCTTGCCCAAGGCTTAACTATCACTAAGGGACCCAGAAGCAATGTTGAATAGGGCTCACTAATTAAATTAATGTGCAAGCCTAATGAGTCTAGGGGATCACTATTTTGCCTTCAGAGCTGGGCAGCTGGAAAGCGGCAGCTGCTGGTGAGGGCGGCATGGTATGGCATTGCCACCCTCATTTTTGTGCCGGTGCCAGTAGCAGCGCAGACATAAGGGTGGCAACACCATATCATAGCACCCTTACTACCCTTACTTCTGTGCTGCTGCTGGTGGCAGCACTGCCTTCAGAGCTGGGCTCCTGGCCAACAGCTGCAGAGCTTTCTGCAACCGGGGAGATTCCCAGAGGTGGGTCTGGCCCAGTCCCAGGAGTGATCTTGCAGGGGAAGAAGTCCCATCCCTCCCCAACCTGGCCAGGACTAACAGCTGGAGCCTGGTGCATGGTAGGAGTCCCTGGCTGGGGCACCCCCGCCCTGCCCCTCCCCAGCTCCGGGCCCAGCACTTGGTGGTTCAAGGGGCCTTGAGCTGACTGTTTGGAGGGAGGCAAGGGAGTTACCACAGCACCCCCTGACCACAGGGTCCTGGACAGTCACCCTCCCATAAGGCTGGCCTTGCCCCAACCCCCTCCCGCCACCACGCCACCCTGATTTCTGTGCTGATGCTGGTGGTGGCGCTGCCTTCAAAGTTGGGCACCTGGCCAAAGGCTGCTGCTCTCTGGCCACCCAGCTCTGAAGGCAGTGCAGAAGTAAGGATAGCAATACAGAGATCCCCCTACAATAGCCAGATTTCATGGTGATGGGAGACTAGATTTCATGGTTCATGATGCATTTTTCACACACGTGAATTTGGTAGGGCCCTACTGATTAGGGTGATGATGATTATTATTTGTATATATTACCATAGTGCCTAGGATATTAGTTTCTTTCATGGAGTCACAATCATATACCCGTATTCACACTGAGTAGTACCCTGCTCAACTACTAGTCCCATTTTGTGGAGATACACATGGTGAAAGGGGTTACTCATCAGGATGGTGGTTCGTATCCTGCATTCCTTATACAGGTAAGATGCCTTCCTCTTTACAGCTTGGAAGGTGCCACACTGTCCCTCCCTAATATTCTACTGCCTCAGTTTCTGGCACTAAGCACATTTCGCAGCACATAGCGATAGGCCGAGTATGTAACAATAAAACTAGGGGCAATTAAAGATACTTCTTTGTCATAATAAAGCAGTAACAATTGCTTTTCTGCGCACAAAGTTAGCCATTGTTCTCCCTCAGGAAAGAGCCCCTTTGTCTGAATCACCACATGCACATTCATGGCGGTTGCTGTTTTATTTGAACACATGTTTAATAGAAAAGTTTAAAACGTCCCTTGTTTTGATCAGCGTGCACTAGAGAAAAAGCTTTAAAGAAAGAAGGATACACAGCTTTGTGTTAACATGCTGGCCCTCGTACATCCTGTAATAAATACGGCTAGAGTGGCAGTGGGACAATGGTAGTCCATGACTTGTAGCTCTTCCTGTCACTTTGTACTCTGCTGCTTCCAAATGAGTTTGATGCTCACTTTACCACTGGTGAATTTACTACAGCAGTCAACGTGCTGCAGAGAGAGTGTAGACAGCAGCAAGTCACAAACAAACTGTTACTGAGGTAATTTTGCTAGGTAAAAGTTTTGTTGGCCATTGGCCTCTTTTACTTTCTTTAAAGATTCATTTCCTTGTGTGTTGAAGACAGCCTGCTCATTTCACATCACTGTACATTCTCTATTAACATTTGCCTAATGGAAATCCAATGAAGTGTGTAATACAGAATGGGAAGTGCCCAGTGCTGTAGGATTTATGTTTTTCGTTTGAAACACACCAGTGAAACTTGAAAAATGTTCTGCGGAAACAAGACAAATATTCAAAGTAATGGTCACACATTAATGGTCACTTTATGACAGTCATAATAAGAGTTCATCAGGTTTGCTAGAGGCCTGATCCTGCACTAGTGACGATCGTAAGTAATTGAAAAAAAAATCACATTAGATATGTTGTATGTATGTGTATAGTTAGGCTTGGATTTTCAAATGTAACATGAATTCAGCCCCTCTCTTCCTTAGGTCCCTTTGTTCTATGCTTAAAGAAAGTGCTCAATTCTCCTCTATTGGGCACATCCTGCAAATCTTCAATTGCTTGAATAATCCTTGAATAAGGCCTGCTTGTAGGATCAGGCCCTATGATTGTAAACTCATTTGTCTTTATGCACTAATTTGCATCTGTTTTAACTTTTGTAACCACCCTATTTTATTGTTAAAATAAATAAGCTGTCAATCAATTTAAAATAATAATTGCAATTAATCGCACAATTAAAAAATAATCATGATTAATCGTGCTGTTAAACAATAATAGAATACCATTTATATAAATATTTTTGGATGTTTTCCACATTTTCAGATATATTGATTTAAATTACAACACAGAATACAAAGTGTACAGTGCTCACTTTATATTTATTTTTTATTATAAATATTTGCACTGTAAAAATTTTATTTTTCAATGCACCTAATACAAGTATGGTAGTGCAATCTCTTTATCATGAAAGTTCAACGTGCAGAGTTATGTACAAAAAAATAACTGCATTAAAAATAAAACAATTTAAAACTTTAGAACAGGGGTGGGCAAACTTTTTGGCCCGAGGGCCACATTGGGGTTGCAAAACTGTATGGAGGGCTGGGTAGGAAGGCTGTGCCTCCCCAAACAGCCTGGCCCCCACCCCCTATCCGCCCCCTCCCACTTCCTGCAACCTGACTGCCCCCCTCAGAACCCGAGACCCATCCAAACCCCCCTCCTCCTTGTCCCCAAATCGCCCCCTCCCAGGACCCCCTGCCCCTAACCGCCCCTGGGACCCCATGCTTATCCAACTCCGTGTTCCCCGTCCCCTGGCTGCCCCCCTGAACCTCCGCTCCATCCAACCACCCCCTGTCCCCTGACTGCCCTCTGGGATCCCCCACCCCTTATCCAACCCCCAGGCCCTGCCCCCCCTTACTATGCCGCTCAGAGCAGCATGTCTGGCAGCCGTGCCGCCGTGCCGGAGCTAGACTCGCTGCCATTCTGCTCCACAAGAGCACGCCGCTCCGCCGCCCAGAGTGCTGCCCATGCGGCGGCATGGCTGCGGCGGATGGGAGACAGCAGGGGAGGGGCCGGGGGCTAGCCTCCCTGGCCGAGAGCTCCCTGGCCGAGAGCTCAGGATGGTCCCATGGGCTGGATGTGGCCTGCAGGCCATAGTTTGCCCACCTCTGCTTTAGAGCCTACAAATCCACTCAGACTTACTTCTTGTTCAGCCAATCACTCAGAAAAACAAGTTTGTTTACATTTGCAGGAGATAATGCTGCCCACTTTTTGTTCACAGGCAGCATTATCTCCCGTAAATGTAAACAAACTTGTTTCTTTTTGCGATTGGCTGAACAAGAAGTAGGACTGAGTGGACTTGTAGGCTCTGAAGTTTTACATTGTTTGGTTATTGAGTGCAGTTATGTAACAACAACAAAAATCTATATTTTTAAGTTGCGCTTTCACGATAAAGAGATGGCACTACGGTACTTGTATGAGGTGAATTGAAAAATACTATTTCTTTTGTTTATCATTTACAGTGCAAATATTTGTAATCAAAAATAATATAAAGTGAGCACTGTATACATTGTATTCTGTGTTGTAATTGAAATCAATATATTTGAAAATGTAGAAAAACATCCAAAATATTTAACACATTTCAATTGGTATTCTACTGTTTAACCATGTGATTAAAACTGTGATTAATCATGATTAATTTTTTAAATCGTGATTAATTTTTTTGAGTTAAATTGCATGAGTTAACTGTGATTAATCAACAGCCCTATTGTTAATCCTATTGTTAAGGAGTTTACTCTGACATTATTTCCACAGAATCACTTCTCAGCAGAAAATCACATTATTTAGTGGAAAACAGCATGAAAATAGCAAATGCTGAAGACTATTGAATCTATCTGTATCTACAAGTTACAAAGCCTCAGGTGTCAAAGGACAACCTCTTTCCTGTACAGCATTCCATTCATATACAGCCAAAGAACCAGAAAAGTGGTGACTAGCAAAGGAAAAACAGGTTTGGGTTTTTTTGCACACCACCTTAAATCATATTTCTCTTTTTCATTGGGTCCAATTTACCCACTCGTACAGTTAGACTTCACCCTTCTCTTTCAATGCCCCTCTCCTGATTCTTACTCCCATCCCAGCCCTCTATTCAGTGAATGATTGTTCTTCATGTTTTCTGCTTCACAGACATAAAGAATGCATTCCAATATAAATGCATTTACAGGGCCTGAAAGAGGTGATTGCAGTGGTGCAAACAAAGGTGTCTATCCCATCATCCACAAAAAAAGGAACCTAAGGAATGTAATAATATTGGCCCCTCAGGGCAGATGCAGAAAGTTAAAGTTGCTAAAGCATTTGCACTGATGAGAGAATAGACCTCCAAGATTAGTTACACAACTTAGCTGCCTCAACTACTTTCTGTATTTATACTGAATTCTTATACTGAATTACCTCTTTTGAATCGGCCCTTTCTAAAAGTGTTCTTATTAAAAGAACACTTAAAGAGCAAAGGAATTTTGTTGCTAACTTTTTTTAAACTTATATTTACAAAATTTTAAAAATGCCCATACAACATGCTCTAAGCACCTTATCATACAATGGGACTTACAATGGTAAATATGGCCACACAACTGCAAAAAAGAATCATTTCCAAATAGTGAATTAACGTAACCAGTCAACAAATCAAAGCAGCAAAACAAGATTCTTAGCATTCCCAGAATGTACCTCCAGCTTCCCCAAATAACCATGCTTCATAGATGGCTTTTGCCATTTCCAGTATCCTGATATTCATATTACAATATTTGCTGTATTACGTACGGTGGGTATTGAGATTCATTTTATCAGTATTAAGGATGCTCAGTACCTCACGGGATCAGACCAACCTAGGTAAATGTTCGCAATGATACAGGAGGAAATGCAATGAGATATCTTCTATCCAGTTAACAATCAAAGCCCATGATGAAGAAAGCAAATAGGTTTTTATTTCAATTCATTCATGTTGCAGAGAGTTAAGGAACTGAAAGATTTTTCTTTCAGTTACATCGATGAACATGCTGTACAGGTCACTTATCAATGATCTATTTGGATTTATTCTTACACTGTGGAAGACAAATGCATCCTTGTTCACAGAGCAAGTCTGATAGGGAAAAAGTCAATAATACTTTTTTTATTTCCTAATACAGAAAGAGATGCAGTCATGACAGATGGGTGCATTTGTATAACATCAGCCAAAGGCAGTACTGAAGTGCATATTTCAAGACCACATATACATGTATTGAAGTGTGTTATTGTTTTTCTAAATGGAGGTACAAAGTTTTTGAATACATATTTTTAAAATATTACAGAGTGACGTATCATGTATCAACACTATATGACGCACAAACATATATAAAGTAGTAGATGTGCTAGATTTGGGCATCAAGCCAAATATGATTTTGGTGGCCCTATGCCCAGAGCAGTTACCTTTAGCACCACCACCCGCAATTACAATGACTTTTCAGTCATGCGTGGTAAGGAGAAGAGTTGCACTGTATTTGGCTCCTTAATTCTTATAAGAATTCCATCTGTTGGATCTCTGGCTGAAAAGGCAGCCTGAGCCCTATGCTATCTCAGCAGTTGATCTTCCAGACCAACCCCTGCCACCAAAACACACATTCAACCTGAAAGTCTTTGTTGATAGTCTATAAATATTTATCAACTGTCTGTCCCATCTAGTTGTTGCTATGCCAAGCTATATGTCGTTAGCGCTTTAATTCTCACCGTGTCATTGCTAGATCAAGGATTTTTTCTCTTAACGTTTATTCCATTATTTTACAAGGGGTAGAAACTGGACTTTTAAGCTGGTAATTGCCAGTATTATTCTTCCTTCCATTTTTGAGGAGCAGTACTACCTTAGAATTTTGTGGATTTGTAGCTAATTTTTATATGATTTTACATTTTAGACAAAAACAAACAAACATTTCCCTTTGTCAGGGCAAAGGATACTTTTCCAATCCTTATAGTATCTTTGTCAGATCCTACCACCCTTACATAGATTAGTACCTTACTCCGCATGTAGCCCCATAGATACGGGTGGCAGAACTCACCACTCCAACCAAAGAAAACCATAACACCGAAACACCAAACTAAGAGGCAGGTTCCAGATTCACAATGCCGACCATATATCACTGGGGAGGGAGGAAATCTTCGTTCACTAACCTATCACCTCCAAGAGCTATTTTCAAGTGGTGGAATAGAGTGTAATCCCATATTCAGTATTCACCACACAAAACTTCTTCCTACAGGCTTAACATGCTTTGAAAACTCTGTGAACACCTTCCTGAGAACTGAATTAAAATGTTAAACAGAATTCTTGTGCAAAAGGTGCTAACACAGTTTGGCACAGGTTAGCACCAGTTACAGCCCCAAATTGGATTGGCAGCAGTAATAGTATATTAATGCTGGCATTTTTACAAGCACTAATATTCACATCCAGTTATTTAAAAAAAATAAGTTGACCAGAACAGAGAAGAAATGTAATACAAGAGCAAGGACTACAGAATGGAACAAATTATTATAGCAGTTCCAGCAACACACAAGCCACTCATTTGTGAGATAACAGAGCACCTGAGAGCTTTCATATTACGGTGATTTCAGGGGAATGTTTTTTCAAAAGTAAATATTTTTTCATCCTTGGAGAACAGGATTGGTAACCAAGAGTTCCAGGTTTCACTTCATGACCTTGGACAAGAATTTAGCTTTTTTTGTGCTTCTCTCCCTCCCCATTTGTTAAAAACTTACTTACCCAACTCACAGGCAATTATTAGATGAAAAAAGCTATATAGGTATAATTACTAATTATTAATACGTAACTAATAAGCTTACCTTAGCACAAAAACTTACCTCATCATGTTAACTCACTGACTTAATAATTACCAAAAATACTGACAGTCATTTCTGCCTCTGCTGGTACTACCTTTTATAACACATTTCCACACACACACAAATGTGGCAATGAAAACCACAACCTTCACATCTTTCCTTATTACGGTCCACTACTCCCATTAGAGCCAACTCCATTGTTTGAAAGTGATTCACTTTCAGCCCAAACTATTTGCCACTAACTTAACTTTGGAAGGCGTTCGTCATTCTGGAAAGTCCAATAATCAGAGTGAACAGCATTGAAAAGAACAAAAACTTACATACCAACACCTACATTCCAAAACACCATCTTTCAGCTGAAATATACTGTCACCTTCTGTTAAGACACACACATGGTGATGTCCTTCTCCATTAAATGGTTGTGCACTGTGTACTCAGAGCAGAGACTCACTTCCATTTGTTCCTAGAGCAATAAAGTCACCACAGCAGACAGCTGTGTTTAAATTAGCTCCCTCTGTGTCTGTCTCCTTCACTGCTGGGTCCAAATATAACAGGGGGGGGGTCACAACCTATCCTATCCTATCTCCTAGAATGGACCTTGAAAGGTCATTGAGTCCAGCCCCCTGCCTTCACTAGCAGGACCAAGTACTGATTTTGCCCCAGATCCCTAAGTGGCCCCCTCAAGGATTGAACTCACAACCCTGGGTTTAGCAGGCCAATGCTCAAACCACTGAGCTATCCTGGGGGGTGACAGAGCTCAGAGAACGTTTGAAAGCTGAGACGAAACATGATCTGCCTCAAACTCCTCCCACTGTTGTAAACCTAAAAGGGGGTTACAAGACTATTGTAGGGTGGTCATGAGAGCAGCTCTGAAGGCAGCACCACCGCCAGCTAAGAAGTAATGGTGGCATGGTATTGGGAGGATCATCACAGCCTGAAATATTTTCAAAGGCTGAAATATTGAAATATTTCCAACCAAAAAAAAAAAAAAAAAAAAGGCTTGAGAACCCCTGAAATATAACATTGGTGCCAAGGATCTTCTATCCCATGAGTGTCCCAAAAGGGACACTTCAGGTGAAAGTTCAACTAGATGGATGTAAGCAGAGTCAGGATGAGCTCTACCCTGACATCTGGTGGTGAATTATGGCCAGTGTGGAAAAGAACCACGGGCTGATCTTGTTTGCATAGGCACACCCACATGCCTAGCATAAGCCCACAGCAACCGAAAGTGGTTACTTTGGCTGGTGTGGGATCCCCAGTTTCTCTGTTATTGGGGCAGGAGGAATAAAGTGTTGTTACCCTGATTATGTGAATCAAGGCCAGTGAAACTGTTGTATGACAGAAGGACTCACCATTAACTAAGTAGCACTCGCTAGACAAGGGGCATGGGTTCCAAAACTCAGTGAATTGAGAGAGGCTGGGGGCAGGTATTTGTATGTGGTGATGTGGGCCACTTTTGTAAGCCTGAAAAACCAATTGCACCCCCCCCCCTTTCTCCACTGTTGAATGTCAGAGCTAACTTTGATTTTATTAGGTGTCTAGTTACAGACTGCTGAGTTGAATTCATTTTGAGCCCACCAGCACTGGGGCTCCCCTACTACAAGCTGAAATCACTAAAAAGCTAAAATCACTAAGAGCTGAGATTGTTGAGTGTCGTGTTAAATAGTGGGGGAGCCTGAAACTATATTGCTAAGTGGCTGGCAGAGCGGAGCAGTTTGCAGGACAGCTCGTGGAGCGGCCCCCAAAAGGGGGGGTGGAGTTGAGCAGTTTGCGGAAATGGCTGGTGGAGCAGCTGGCAGAGTGGAGCAATTTGTGGGACAGTTGGAGCGGCCCATGGAACGGCAAGTGGAGCAGTTTGTGGGATGGCAGGAGCAGCTCACGGGTGGCTGGTGAAGTGGAGCGGCTTGTGGCGAAGGCTGCAGTGGAACACCATGGAGAGGCGGGCAGTCGGCCTCGGACCACGTAAGGTGCCCCTTAACATCCTGCATGCCTCTCTTCCCCCACCCTTTTCCCCCAGGTTGGGGTTGGGGGATAAAACCCTGCAGATAAACTTTTGAACTCTGGGGCTGCACTGACCAGGGGCAGAGATGTTTGGGTTGTTAGACTTTTGGGACTTTGGGTGATTCTTGGGTTGCTGGACTCAAGAGACTTTTGGGGTGTTGGACTTTGGGGATTTGGGGTGAATTTTGGGTTGCTGGATTCAAGAACCAAAGGGAAAGGACATGGCCCAATTTGCTGGGGTGGGTCTTTGCTCATGGTTTGGTCTATGAACTCTAGTTGTGGTGTTTTCCCAATTTAATGCTATTTCGTTTACCTCATGTTATTAAACATTTTCTGCTACACCGAGACTCTGTGCTTGCGAGAGGGGAAGTATTGCCTCTTCGAGGCGTGTGTACGATGTGTGTGTGTGTGTACGATTTTCCCAGGTCATGAATTGGACTAAGATCAAGGCAATCACAAAAGACCCTCGAAACCATCAAGAAATACTGGACAGACACTCCGCAGTTTTTGAAAAAGAACATGGACAGATGAGCAACTGGTCAGTGAAGTTCACCGTTAAGTCTGACAGCCAGCCAAAATATTGCAAGTCCAGAGTTATGCCTTATGCTGGGAAGCCTCTGGTAGAAGGTGATTTTGACTTCTTAGCGAACATTGGAGCCTTGTCACTCATTTTGCACAGTGAGTGGGCTACACCCATCATGCCAGAGATTAAGAAGGATGGCGCAGTCCGAATGTGTGGAGATTTCTAAGTGACACTGAATCCAGCTTTATGTGCAGACCCGTATCCACTCCCTCATACTGAAGACCTAAGTTCCCTCTAAGCTGTGTGACCGTGCAGCCACAGTGGCCGGGAGAGGAGAGAGGTAGACAGGGAGTGCACCAGTGGTGCACCTGATTTTATAAATTGTTTAATTAGTGTGTTGCTATTCTGTGGAAGAATAATCCTTAGCAATTTGAAAGTCTGTTCACTGCAACTTTTAATTAAGTTATATAGTGCTTTATGTCAGCCATGTACATGATTATATATATATATATATATATATATATATATATATATATATGGGACGTATTCTAAAGTAGGGTGAAGGAATGTGGTGTCCTACCCCTTTAAATGCTTGGGCACTCTGAACTCAGAGCAAAGCCTCATTTCTGTTTGTTCCTGTTTATTGTTCTAGCATAAAGTCATCACATCAAAAAGCTGTGTTTAAATCCATTCCCCCTGTGTCTCTCTCTTCACTGCTGGGTCCAAATATAAAACATACCTTATTCGTCTTTTCTATTGTGTTTTACAATCCAGCTGAAGTTGACAACTTCCTATGGATGAACATTTGTCACAGCTGTCACAAGGGTAACCCATTCCATGATTTTCATGGTTTCTTTTAAACGTCCATGGATCTGATCCAACCTGCGTAAATCATAACGCGCAGCTTCAGAAGCAGAAAGTCCATAGCCACAAGTTTCACCCCACTGGCAAAGGACCAACAGACTGAAAGGAGGTAATGGCCAGGAAAGAGGCATGGCCTGGATGGTGGGGCGATGTATATGTCCATCCCATTAACAGCCTCCACTGATAAAACTCTTGAGATGGCCCTGGCAGAAATTAAAGCTGCCTTAAGCAACAGAACTGCCCAAAGTACGATGGGCAACAGAAACACCATCAGGTCCTTGTGGAGATGAATCCTCCTGGAGTACTGGGGGACTCACTGATGCATGCCAACAAGGATGAATCTGGTTCTGTGACTTTTGAAATTTGGGAATTTGGGAGGCAGGGAGTAAGCGCCTGGCACTGTAAACAGCTGCACAAACTTCCTTGGGCCTGTTTTAATAGAATCCGCCCTGGGTAATCAGTATTAGCTTTGCCAGCACGTAGAGGACCATGTTGGTGTCTGATGTATGTCCATATCACTAACGCAACAAGATAGGTTCATAAATTCAGTGATTTTTGAGCCAAAAGAGACTGGTGTGATCTTGTAGTCTGACCTCCTAAATCACACAAGCCATAGAATTTCATGCAGTGACACCTGCATCAAGCCCAGAACTTCTGGTTGCAATATACAGAATAGTTTTTAGAAAGACTTCCAGTCTTGATTTAAAGCTTTAAGTAATGAAAATCCATCACATCCTTTTAATTCTGACAGCTCATGTACTCAGAGGACTTGTACTCATCTGTCAACAAATAGGAGCATAAATTACAGTAGGGAAAAGGGAAACTGTAAGGGCTAAAAGAGATTTTGCAGAGCAACTTGCTAAAGATTTTTTGTTTTGTTTTTTAATCAAGAAATGTTTTAAGTCTATCTAACATGGGGGGTGGGTGGGAGGGGTTAGGGTGACCAGACAGCAACTATGAAAAATGGGGACAGGCCATGGGGGGTAATAGGAGCCTATATAAGAAAAAGACCCCAAAATCGGGACTGTCCCTATAAAATCGGGACATCTGGTCACCTAGGCAGGGCAGGTCTGGAAAAAAATCAGTGGGTCTGCATGGTCACCATCGGTCATTCGGAGCAATTTAAGGAAGATGAAGATGAGGAACTAAATGATTTCTTTGCATCAGTCTTCACTGCAGAGACGGTTGAGGAGACACCCATCGAGAACTGCTCATTTCTGGTAACAGAGATGAAGTACTATTAGAGATCCAGGTGTCAGAGGAAAAGGTGCTGGAACAAATTGATAATTTAAAAATAATAAATTACCAGGTCCAGATGTTACATCCAGCAGTCTAAAGGAGCTTAAGTATGAGGTGACCGAGACGGTTGCAAAAAATATGCAGTCTCTCATTTAAAACAACCACTGTTCCAGAGAATTGGGAGTTAGCGAATATTGTACCTATATTTTAAAAAGGCTCTAGGGTTCATCCAGGAAATTACAGAGCAGTAAGTCTTACATCCCTACTTGGTAAATTGGTCAAAATGATACGTAGTTAAAACTAGAATAATAAAACATATGGGAAGTTCACATGATATATAATAGGGTCTAACCAGCACAGTTCTGCAAAACAAATTCTAACTTCTTAGAATTCCTTGAACAAGTCTACAAGTCTACAAAGCAGTGGATAATGGAGAACTGGTTTACTGTTTATCTAGGTCTGAAACGTCCATGCTGCACACTAAGCCATGGCTCTGATTCAGGTTTGACCCCATGCTCCCATTCCATCCACATACAAATCAGTCCAACTTGGGTCAGCAAGTACTCAGGAGCTGGGTCCTCTGCTGGCAGGCGTGGGTCAGAGCCCGAGTCCTGCTGTGACTCAGGTCCGAGCCCTGTCATTTTGCAGGTGGATGCACCTCAAACCACAGATTTGAGTCGGAAGGTCTGCGTAGTGTAATGTGGATGCATCAGCATGGCTGCGAGACCCAGGTCCAGCAATTGTAAGCCCAGGTTTATAATGCAGCATGGATACTCAAGCACAGGCTTGGAAACACTGAGTCCACACACACACACACACACACACACACACACACACACACACGGCGTAACAGCTCTTTGCTCTCTAAGTCACCTTGCTGGCAGTAGCTCCAGTCCTGTAGTGGTCTATCACTGCAGCTCAGATCTCTGGACAGATCACATTTTAGTTCCACCCCTTCCGGGATAACAAAAAGTCCAACAGAAAATCCAGTGTCCTTACATCTGGTTCTTGGCCCCAGCTCTTAGCTTCATGGTCTTCCCACCCTTCTCTTAGGGTTTTAAATTGTCCTTATCCCCTTATGTCGGGGAGCTTCCCAGTAGCTGGTTGGGGAACCTATGCCCAACCTCCACACTGGGTTCTATCACAGGGACACTAGGATGAGCAGCCATGGTCTGCTCTGTCAAACACCCTGCCACTGCCTCCCTGGTCTTCTTCCTACCATTAGTCTTCCTTCAAACCTTCTCCCTCACCCCTTTCTGGGCCCTTTGTAATGATAGGTTCCTCCCCAAGTTTCTCTCCAAAGGTTTGGTTCCTCTCCTTGGGTCAGGGTCAGCCACTGAAGCTTGCTCCAGGCCTGTGTCTTCCATGTATCTTTCCCTCCTAGGGCTTCTACCTCATCCTGCAGGAGGCTTCCTGTTTCCCTGAGGTCTCTCCATTTCCTACTACCAAAAGAATGACCACAGAGTTCTTCCCTCTCCTCCCACAACCCCCTTTGGCTCCAGACTTCCATTTTTATAGCACCACCCAGCTCCTCCCCAGCTGGGATTCATCTTTAATTAGGCCTGACTTCCCTCCAGATGCAACTAGGTGTATTAATGGCCCTCGTAGGCCCACATGAGCCTTTTCACCAGCTGTGTGGGGTAGACATTCAGCTCAATGTGCAGCTGTAGCCAAAAAAGCAAGCAAGAAGTTAGGGTGCATAAAGAATGGGATGGTAAATAATACAGAGAATATTATAGTGCCTTTCAGCAAACAGCTAGCAGCCAAGAGTGGAGTTTCTGTGGCAATTTGTAAGTGGGTGTTTAGGAGGTGGATTTTTTCCCCTTCCCTTTCTTCTTTTTAGGCATAGGGTCTAGAAAGAAAAGACAATAATGGTTAGTGAGGCAGCACAAGAAGTGACCTGAGGAGACGAGGAGACGAAGAAGATATTTGGATGCCGAAGCTGTGGGATGTACGTCATTCTTGAGTAAGTATCTGATAGAAACTACTGATGCATGGAATATCAACTGATAGAGCTCATGGCAAAGAAGATCCAAGGATTTGAGATGGAGATGATGATGGAATTCAGATGGGGCCTGGAAGGTATAATGCAGGAGAAGAGAGAGCAGGTGGTACAGACAACTCAAAACCTGTGGACGTCTGACAAACAAAAGGACCTGGAGGGGGGCAGACTGTCAGAAGAAGAGGGTGATTCGTGGAAGAATGTGACCACAGGGACAAATCAGAGGATGAGACTAGCTGGTGGTGGTGAAATCGAGATGATTAAAAGGTTTGCCGCACTGGGGAATGCGAAGGAGAAACAGAGAAAAGATGGGGTGACAAGGAAGAAAGGAAGGGAAGCCAGTCTTGGCAGAAGAGAGAAAGAGATGATGGAGATAGCCAGGGATCAGAGAATAAGGAAAAATGAGGATGATTTACAGGGGACTGAGGAGACAGAACATAAGATAGATTCATACAAATGCTGGGAAGAGACAGGTCTATGTGATTGGGGACTACATGCTCAGAAGAATCGAAAGGCCAGTCACCAGACGAGATCAGTGAACAGAAGAGTGTGCTGTTTGTCAGGAGCAAGGATATGAGATCTAGAAATACAACTAAAAAAGATCCCTGATGAGAGTGGGAAAAAATTCACTGATAGTGCTGGATGTCAGGCTGAATGACACAGCTAGATTCCCACTGGAATAGATCTAGGATGACTACTCTAGGCTGGCTAGGATGCTTAAAGAAGTTGAAGCTCAGGTGATCTTCAGTCGTATATTCTGGTCTGGTCTGTAGAGAAGTGTGAAGGCATGACAAGATAATGAAGATCAATAGATGGCTCTAGGATTGGTGCTCTGAGGAAGTTTTTGGGCTGTTCGATTATTGGAAGGCATTCACAGAAAGAATAAAAAGAGAGAATAAGGAAGGATGAGGTTGGGAAGGAGTTTAAAGATAATCCAGATATGTCCCAAAAACTAGATGAATACTTTGCCTTGGTTTTCAGTAAGGATGATAAGATGGAACATGTGCATGAAGACAGTATGGCTGATGGAAATGAAAGTCTAGGAATGGAACTTACCGCATCGGAGATGAAAAACTTAAAGATCTTGATGTGCTTAAATTAGGGGAACCAGATACTTTCCATCCCAGAATACTGAAAGAATTGGCACACAAGACTGCTAGTCCAGTAGCATGGATTTTTAATAAATCCATTCAGGGCCGGCTCTGGCTTTTTTGCCGCCCCAGGCAAAAAAGCCTCCCACTGCCCCCCGCCGGGGAGCACGGTAGGGGAGGGCGCCGAGCCCGGCCGTGGCCCTGCTCTCCCCAGCCAGCCAGAGCGCCGGGGGAGGGCGGCCCCGCTCTTCCAGGCTGGCAGGAGCGCCGGGGGAGGGCGGCGAGCCTGCCGCGGTTCCGCTCTCCCCGGCGGCCGCAGCGCCGGGAGGAGGGCGGAGAACCTGGCCGCGGCCCCGTTCTCCCCGGCCGGCCAGAGCGCCGGGGGGAGGGCGGAGAGCCCGGCCGCGGCCCCGCTGTCCCCGGGTGAGCGCCGCCCCCGCCAGGTGCCGCCCCAAGCACATGCTTGGAGGGCTGGTGCCTGGAGCTGGCCCTGAATCCATCTATTCAGAGGTAGTATCATACAACAGGAGAATAGCTAATGTCAGACCTATATTTCAGAAAGGGGAAAAAAGTGTTCTGGGTGATTACAGACCTGTTAGTCTGTTCTTAGTAGTATGCAAGATTTTAAAACAAATTGTGAAGGAAAGAATAATTAAGTTCATGGAGGTAAATGGTAAGGGGATGCAATGCAATATGGTTTATCAAAGAGAAATCATGTCAGCTTGACTTGATTTCCTTCGTTGAGAAAATAACTCATTTTTTAGGTAAGGGAAGTGCAGTAGATCTAATGTACTTGTCAGCAACCAAGTCATGGACAGTCTGGCTTAATGGTTGGAGCAAGAGTCAGCGTGGAACTCAGAAGAGGCGAGTTCTGAAGCAGGGCCAAGGGTCAGAGCTGGGATTCAGAAGCCAAAGCCTAAGCCACAGGGTTAACTGGAGTCCCAGTCAGGACGTGTAGCCAAAGATTGAAGCCGGGAGTCAGAAGCCAGGACAGAGGTGGGGGCTGGGGCAGGAACAGGTGCAGGCTGGTACTGGCACAGGAGCAGGGCTAGAGACAGAAGAAGAAAGGACAAGCAAAGAGCAGCTGCAGGCAAGGAGCAAGTTGAGCAGCCAGTGCTCTGCTGTTGCTGCTGGGCTTATAAACCAGGCTTCTGTGGTTAATCAGGCAGTTCCAGGCCAGTGAAGCTGGGCCTATTAGTTGCCTAGCAGTGAAGTTAGCAGGGAAGCCAGCCAGTAGCTGGTCCTAGATGGCCTGTTCCTGACAATACTTAGACTTCAGTAAAGCATTTGACACAATACCAGATAGGAAATTATTAGTTAAATTGGAAAAGATGGGGATCAGTACAAGCATTGTAAAGTGGATGAGGAACTGGCTAAAGGGGAGAGAGCAACAGGTTGTGCTGAAAGGTAAATTATTAGCCTATTCGGAGTTCCTCAGGGATCAGTCTTGGGACCATTCTCACTCAATAGTGTCATTAATTACCTTTGCACAAAAAGGAGGAGTGTGCTAATGAAATCTGTTGATGATACAAAGTTGGGAGGCATCGTCAAAACAGCAGAGGATCAGAATATTACACAGGAAGATCTGGACCTCGAAGACGGGAGTGACAGAAATGGGATGAAATTCTGTCGTACAAAGCACGAGGCCATGCACTGGGTCGAATAAGAATTTTTGCTAGAAGCCAAGGGCTCATCAATTGGAAATGACAGAGGAGGAGAGAGACCCGGATGTGTGGTTTGATCACAGGATGACTATGAGCCACCAGTGTGAGACAGCTGTGAAAAAGGCACAGGCAATCCTAGAATGTATCAGGTGAGGCATTTCCAGCAGAGACAGAGAAGTATGAATGCCATTGTAGTTGGAATGCTGTGTACAATTCTGGTCATGCAGGTTCAAGAAAGGTGAATTCAAACTGGAACAGGTGCCGAAAAGAGCTGCTAGAATGAGCAGAAGAATGGTGGCCCTATCTTATGAAGGAGCCTGGAAGACCTTGCCTTGTTTAGCCTCACAAAAAGAAGGCTGAGGGGAGATATGATTGCTGGCTATAAATACATCAGGGGAGTAAATACCATGGAGGGTGAAGCGCTAAAGGACAATATTGGCACAATAAATGGATATAAACTGGTTGTGAACAAATTCAGGATGGAAGAAGGTTTCTGATCAGAAGTGTAAGGTTCTGGAACAGCCTCCCAATAGGAGTTGTGGGGGCAAACAACTTAATTAGTTTTAAGATGGAGGTGGACAAATTTAAGAGTGTCACTTATGGCAGGATTATTTGTCAGCAGCCCTGGAGTTCACTTTCAGTTTATGTCTTATATTCCTAAAAGCTCACGCTTCAGAGTTTCAGGTAGCCAACTGCAAGGGTCAGGAAGGGATTGCCTCCTCCCTCCTCCCCCGTCCCGATGGTATTCCGTTGACTTTTTTTATCTCCTTCCTTTGAAGCATCAGGCCTGGCCACAGCTGGACATGGGATGGGATGGAATGGACCGGACCGGGGCTCTGAGGAAGCACCAAGTATTCTCTATCTCATGTGCTTGGCTGTCTGGTTCTTCCTCAAATGCTCTAACAGTTAGTTAGAGTCTAACTACTCATCATTTTTCAGGGTCAGGAAGGAATTTTCTTCCTAGTCAAATTGGCAGGGATGTTGGGGATTTTTCACTTTCCTCTGCAATATGCAGGTGCAGGTCACTTGCCAGGATCATCTGGGAATATCTCACTTTATCATTTCTCTGCCCTTGTGAGGACCTTAAGCACTGGTGCATCTCAGTCCCCCCCCCCCCGCATTCTCTCCCTGTGGAATGTAATAATTTAGTCTGCTGTGGGCTGTAATACTTTGGTTTAATATCAGTTGTTGGGTTTAGTGTGCAGGAGTCTATGGGCAGGAGTCTATGGTTATGCACATAGGAACACATTTTTAAAGGTATTTAGGTGCCTGTCTGGAACTTTAGGGGTCTAAATCGCTTTGAAACTCTGGCTCATAGAGCCTGATCCTGTACCACTGACATCAATGGGAGTTTTGTCATTGATGAACCCAGTCTAGAGGGCCCATAGTTCTTTGAATCAGGCCTGTAACCCTCTCTTTTCTGTCGATTGGAGTTCTAGTACTTTGATTATGTGCTCACTATGGTTAGCGGTTTGTTTTAACACGTTTGCTTTATTCTTGTCTCACTGCTATGATGTTGGAGCAAGGCTGTAATTTGCACTTCATTGGAGGTGTTCTCTATCGGGTTTAGATAGGTTTTGTACTATTCATGGTCATGTGGTTTATCTGTATCTTAGTGTTGAATGTAGCTAGATTATTTAAAGAAAACTGAGAGGAATAGTTTATGGGGTAAATACATTTAATGTGTTTTAAAGGTATCTGCCAATCAAGACTTCAGCCCAAATATAAAGGAAGATTGTTTTATAAAAGATTAAAGGCTCCACTCTGAGCCCAGTTCCAGCTAAAAATTGTTCCCTCTCACCATGAACTGTCATAGCTGATTCCATCTCTCCCTTATTTCCATCCTCTTTGATAAAGCTTTTCTGCCATAACCCGAATGACCTTTACACCAGGAACAGGTTCACCTAAGGTGCATCAGTTTCCATGCTAAGTTAGCCCATGATTCCTAACTGGACACAGGTGCATCAGTTTTCTTGCTATCTGAAAAAAATATACATTGAAAGGTTTAAGAACCACTTCAAGACCCAGCTGCAAAACTAAAAACTTTCAACACGGCCTGTGCCTGGAAACTAGAAACAACAATGACCTATTAAACTCAAAGGGCTGGGCTGCTATGAGTGTGCATTCCAGGGGTTAGAAATGGCCTTGTTTTACAGAAAGTGGCTCTCTTATTTCCAGCTAAATTGGTAGAAGGTTACATCTCGATATATGAAAAGTAACCTGGGGAAATTGCTATCAAAATACTGTGTGCTAGTACATTCCCTGTGCTAAGCACTTTAATGAGAACTACCATTAATGGATATTCAAAACATTGCGAGTCTGATTCTGATCTCATTTGCTCTCATTTTACTCTGGCTTAAAGTCCTTTGACTTCACTGATTTACACCCACGTGAGAACATTGTCAAGTTCTTCCTCTACACATTATTGCATTCCATTCTTCCCCCTTAAATTAGGACTCCCCCTTATAATTGTTTTTTTCTCACAGGAAAACATTAATAACCTACCTACTCTATCAAGATACAGCTGGCTCTAACCTTGCAAACACAGGGAGGAGATTGTTCTGCCCTTCGGCAGATAATATGTTTTAATTGAACACAGCCTCTATTCTGGTGCATTCTGAATTGCAAATTCACTCAGATGTATCAGCATTACATTCCTGGATGGCATTAGTTTGTCTAACCTTATGTGCAACGTAGTCGAGCTTCGTAAATTACTGTTATGTGTTTGCAGTGAAGCAGGATTTCTGAAATCCATTAATCAGATAACATTTTCTTAGCTAAACTATATTCTGATTCAGCAAGGTTCTTAAACACATGCTTAAAGTTAGGTGAGTAATCCCATTCCTACTCAGCAAAGCAGTTAAACACATGAAGTCAAAAGGATTTAAGCATGTACTTAAGTGTTTTGCTGACTCAGACGCCTAATCTGTATAATACAGATACACTCCACAGTGCTTCTGTGGTTGTTGTGGATATTGGAAATACTTTTTAGTCTGGGTTTTATTGTTTTGTAAAATAAAAACAAAGAAAAAGGAAAGTGTTGCATACATACAATGGTACCTTACAATGAAGAGGAAAACATGAACTGGTACCTAAAGTATTATACAAATAGATATGTCTCAAGTGGTTTCATATAATATAGCAAAATTACATTGGAATTACTTCTAACCTCTGATGTTTGCCAACCTCCTACAAGAAATTATTGTTTTCACATGAAAAAAATAAGCTGATTATACTGCCATACGAGGTCATTTTTGCAGATGTGGGGCGTTACTGGGAACATGGATTTTTACCATCATAAAGACTCTACTGCTTTGTATTTTCTGTTTGATCTCTTGATCAAATCCTAGCCACCAGGATTAACTTCTCACTGTCTGGCTTCCTGGCTCCATTCCAAAATCCAAGGACTGCACCCATCACAGAAATGTGAAACTCCACATTCTTTAATGGTAAATTGATTTACTCAGGGAGAGTACATTCAAAACGCATGAACAAAGTACACAAGAATTTAAATGGAATGGATACATGTCCCTGTCAATACAGGGAGCTATTTGACATGTTCCACATCAGGGACTTGGAGAGTGGAAAGGAAAAAAAGAATCAAACATCTCAACACAGTTTTCACACATACCCGAGCATGGATCATGATTCCAACCTCATACTGGTGAGCCTCTATTAACTTCAGTGAGTGACTAGCAAGAGCCGGGCTTTTAGGGCCTGATCCAAAGTGCATTGAAAGTAATGGGAAGAATTTCACTGACATCAATGGGGGCTTTGGAAATCAATGGGCCCTTCATTAGCAAGTCATTATCTACAACAGCACAGAGCTAGGTGGTTTAAGGTAGTGGTGTGCTCATGGACATGGTGTCATCGAAGTAAATGAAATTAAAAGTAAACAGGATCACATACAAAAACTCATCATTAGAAGGTTTGCACCATCTGGCCCACAGAATTAGACAAAATACTAAATACATCAATGGATTCTCAAAATTCAGGCTGTTCTAAGAATTATAGACTCATAGACTCTAAGGTCAGAAGGGACCATTATGATCATCTAGTCTGACTCCCGCATGATGCGGGCCACAAAAGCTGACCCACCCACTCCTGGAAGAATTCTCTCCCTTGACTCAGCTGTTGAAGTCCCCAAATCATGATTTAAAGACTTCAAATCACTGAGAATCCTCCAGCAAGCGACCCCTGCCCCATGCTGCGGAGGAAGGCGAAAAACCTCCAGGGCCTCTGCCAATCTACTCTGGAGGAAAATTCCTTCCCGACCCCAAATATGGCGATCAACTGAACCCCGAGAATGCGGGCAAGATTCTCTAGCCAGACCCTCTGGAAAAAGTTCTCTGTAGTAATTTTTAATATCCCATTATTGACCATTGTTACTAATTACCAGCGATGTCACGTTATTGACCTATTGACTAAAATCACTTTATCCCATCAAACCATCCCCTCCATAAACTTATCAAGCTTAATCTTAAAGCCAGAGAGGTTTTTTGCCCCCACTGGTTCCCTTGGAAGGCTGTTCCAAAACTTCACCCCTCTGACTGTCAGAAACCTTCGTCTAATTTCAAGCCTAAACTTCCCGACGGCCAGTTTATATCCATTTGTTCTCGTGTCCACATTAGTACTGAACTGAAATAATTCCTCTCCCTCCCTGGTATTTATCCCTCTGATATATTTAAAGAGAGCAATCATATCCCCCCTCAGCCTTCTTTTGGTTAAGGTAAACAAACTGAGTTCCTCGAGTCTCCTTTCATACAACAATTAAGGGAGGTTAGGCAGTGTGGATCGCTGCCTGAAAGAGAAGAAAAAATCTATACTGAAATAGGTATATATTAAAAATGTGAGACAAAGGACACACTGTACAGTATATCACTCTTAAGTAAATTGCTTCATAGCAAGCCACCCTAAACCTGTACAGCTATTGCTTGGAACAAAACAGAAACCTAACATACCTGCTATAGCAACATCCCAGTTTACAATGATACTGGCAACAAACTCTCACATCTAGCAACAAAATTACATGGTTAGACATCCATGAGGAGATGTCAAAGAGATTGTAGTTGGCACGAAAGGCAACAGGTCTGGAGTAAAGTGATAGATCTATGAGCTGTCCACATACAGATAACAGTTGAATTTGCAGATGAGATTATGCAGCATTAAGAGGTAGACGGCAAAAAGAAGGGAACCAAAGACAGAGCCCTCCTCATATCCTTCTCCCAGCTGGAGAGGGAAGGAGGAGGGAAGGACATGCTGAAGGAGCCACTAGAGAGGTAGAAGGAGAACCAGTAGAGGACAGGGTCAAGAAAAGCATAGTCACCTCTGTCAAAGGTGGCTGACAGCTCAAGGAGGATAAATTTGGAGTATTCGTTCTGCTAATTACTTTACTGTGGAAAGTCTTGGTTAAAAACTGGATCTGGAAGAAATAGCCTAAATCAGAGCAGTTTGCCATTTTTGCCACGAGACAGTTTGGATATTTTGAATGACTGTGAGGCCCTTTCATATACATGTGAGTAAAAGTTACAGCAAATGCACCAAAATTTTCTATAACAGACCTAGCAGTCAGACTTTGATGATGAACAGGAAACTCACCAGTATCTGAGATCCATTTGACTGGCACGGACTCCCCACAGCTGACATAAGTATAACTCATCCATCAGTATGAAAATTATCACACACATTCTCCAGAGTATGAAATCATGTTCATTTGAGAACTATCCTTTTTTATAATATTATATAGAACTGAAAATCCTTCTTAGCTGCAAAAGGCAGCTATTTATTATGCAGTCAATCACTCAGGTCACAATTCAGCCTGTCCAAGCCATGGCTTTCAGCAATAGCTTTGGATAGGCAAGGCTATCTGTCCTTCTCAACATATTAGACCTAAATTATGCAGCAGGTCACCTGAGTTATGTGGCATCATCTTCCTAAACCCCTCTCCTCCCTACTGCCTATGCCCCCAGTCCAGCCCAATCAGAACAATTTTCTTCATTGTTCTTCAATAAGAAATGTAAATGATTTTATGTTCCCTCAAATTTTAAAAGTTCAGTGTGTTGCAGACTTCTATTTTGACAATGATTAAGTGCATTGTATGGCAGAAGTTGTCAGGGAAAGCCAAAGTGTTTTGATAGCTAGGTAGGGGACAATTTGGTCATTTGACATCCAGAAAGCAGGGGCAGATTGAAGAATTAGGGCCTAGTGGGCATATGAGCAATGGGAGCAACAGCAGGTCCTGGCAAAGAGATCATGAGATTTGCCCAGACTGTGGGAGGAGTAGTGCAGAGCTGGAGATCCAAAGGATTAGGGCACAGGCTAGAAGGAGGTGCTGGAGGTAGGAGCAGGACATGGGAGTGGGAGAGGGTCCAGCAAGGCTGGAGCAGTTGGGTGGAGCAGCCCAGACCAATCTAACATAATTTAGATAAATTGTTTTGCCTGTTTCTTAAAGAAAAGAAAAGAAAAGAAAAGAAAAGAAAAGAAAAGAAAAGAAAAGAAAGGCTTCTGATGGCTTATAGAAGATTTGAAACATATTCTATTTGGAAACACTTATGCTTCTTTGTGCTAGTTTCCTGTTTCTCATTTCTTTATTACAAAGGATATTTACATTTAACACCCTCCTCCCCCCAGGATTTTTGCTGTGTTAGGAGTTCAGCTCAGCAGTGATTGTCCTTTGTTTATGGCATCATAATAATTTTTGTTGTAATCAATTAGGTCAAAAAAACAAAGGCAGTGGGACAGATTGGCATTTCTAGTGTACTGCTATTCTGTATGTACACCTATATACGTGAGATCAGAAGCTTGCTCGTTGTCTTCAGGTAGGGGAAATGAACAGAAGCAGACGACATTCTTGAAAAGCAAATATCTTATTCTTGTGCAAATGTCCTTTGTAATAAAAGAACAAGAGAAAAGGAATTCTAAGGAGGATTGTTTCCAAATTGAATATGGTTTTCTAATGCTAAAGCAGTGTTATGACCTGTCACCCTCAGTGAAGTGGCAGTATTTACAATTAAAACACTTGCTAATATATCAATTTGATCTGGGTGCCCTAGGGCTGCCAGATGCCCCAGAATTACTGGGAACCATAGAAATGCTTCATAACCTTCCCAGGCCTGTATACTATGCATACTTTGTTAATCAAGAGGAATTCTTATTCTGGAGTTCTTTGTGAAAACATGGGAAGGGGATTTATCATAGCCCTGAAAAGAATCCCATGGGAAACCATGTTACGGAGTTAAAAATTCCTTTATGGCTCTCAGGCTATGCTTGATACAACAAATGATTATATTCTAAAGATATCAGACACAACAGAGGTGGAACAAGACAAATGCCTTAGCCTCTGATGTTTGTTGGTGCTGTAACAAAAAGGAACCCTGATACATGCTATGGGACTGTCCAACAGTCAGGAAGCTGTGGAAAGAGGTGCACACAAGGATCAAAACAGTGCTTGGATCCAGCGCCAAACTTCAGCTGAAAATTATATCCTACATTATTTACGTGCTAAAACAGGTTTAACTCCACCACCAAGCCTTTGGTTCTGTCCTAGGTTCCAAGCCAGAAGGGACTGTTGTGATCATCTAGTCTGACTTCCTGTACAACACGGGCCATAGAACTTCTTGAGGGCTACAATGATCACCATGCACCTGATTCACAAAAATGGAAAAATAGGCTATGCCCAGAATAGAGTAGCAGTATTCAGGCCTGAGTTATCTGCCAAAAACAATAGCTTATGGCCACACAGCGCCATATGAATTCAAGGAAATATGAACCCCATTTCTAGATACATTTGGTTAAAAAATATGTTGAGGTGGCTCAAAGAATGCCAGACCTCCATTCCACCTGACCCCTCCTCTTTTCTCTTCTCACCATCCGCTCCCCTTCTTTCCCTATTTGTGTACATCTTCTGTTGTATTAGTTACCCCCACCTAACATATTATGTCTATGTAGTGCTGTGTAGTCTTGCAGCTTTGACAAGTTGTAAAATTTCATAATGCTATTGGTGGTCCCAGGAAATGTGCAGTGTTTGAAAACATACACACTCCATAAATCATTTACCTTTTTGTACTTTCCATTGAATGTTTCTTTGTGAGAATCCAATAAAAAAATGAATCACAACAAACTGAATATGATTAAGTATTTTCTCTTATTATCAGCAACTCTTTAACATGAACAATACGCTGCCAGCTTTTATATTTATTTGTTATTATACAAGGTATACTTATGTGAAATACTGCAAAGAGACATTCCTCTCTGCCCCATTTAGAAAGACATAAAATTAAAAAAAACAAAAAACAAAAAACAAAAAACAAAAAAACAAACCCCTCCCCCTGAGCAACAACATTGCAGGCTTCCAAATCAAGTGGTGGCTCTGTTGTGTGTGTTGTTTGGAGCTATTGTATATCCATTTAGGATCCATCCTGCATTTCATGGACACCTACAAACCTCATTGGACCTCGTCAACTGCTCTTGGGGTAGTCTCTCGAGAGGTCCCAGATTTCGCCCAATTGGTCCCCCTCTATTCATCGCCAATTAGCCCAGTCCATCAGCTCGACCTAAAATAAGTCAATCAGCCCTTAAATCTGGGGCTTGCAGTCTTCCTTTGTCTCCCTGTCACTTTCTTAGAGGCAGCCTGGTGTGGAGCTTTTGCCCCTCTACTGTCCCCAGCATTTCTGCCTGCCCTTCCCTCTCTGTTCTCCTTCCTTTACAGCTGGGTTTGTTTTGCTTATTGGTCGAAGCTGGGAGTGCATGCTCCCTGATTGGCAGTTCTGGCAGCTGTGTTGGGGTGTCATCAGCCTGACTATCTGTAAGTGGGGAAGACTCTCTTATCCCTTTTGCCTATGCTCAGTACGGGTTTTGTAAACCTACTGGAAATATTGCATGCGCAAGGGTTACAGAACTGATCCATGCATCTCTTATCTTCGCCATCACCAGGATATGGAACACTGCTTAAAGTTAACCTTGAATCAAACAGAGCTATGTTGATTTATACCAGCTGAAGATCTGACTCAAAGTCTTTTTACACTCACCCGAAGTGACTCTGCGTTGGTCTGTGTGGATATTATTTTATGCTGTAAACCAAAAATCCTGCATGGCTTAGTTTTGGAGTCCTCTTGAATCAAGAGAACAATCATTCTACATTAGAAAAGGACTTCTTTTCTTCCATTGAAGAGAGATCCTCCATGCACAAAATAATAAACAGTGCGGGCCAATGGAAATCTGTAGTTTCAATGAAGTCACTGGAGTTACACCACTGTAGAGCTGAGGAGAATCAGACCCATAATCTTCCCTTGGAGAATATCTTTATTGCAGACAGTAAACTTTGCTTTAGTTTTTGCATGTCACCTTATGACCCACTTTGCTTTATCAGGAGACTCTATAGGCAGGTGACTACTATAGTAATATCAGATCTGCAAAAGTCAGAGTCAGAACCACACATGTAAGGTTAAAAAGGTGTTCAAATCCTGGTTTTTGGGTCAGCTCATAATAATGAAGTCAAGATAGACCACCTGGAAAGTTTTAATCCAAACACTAACTTCCCTGCTAGAAGCCAGAATTTCAGTTCAGATCCATCTCTAGGCATTATTGTGTTTGAAAGTTCGACTGTTTGGTTTAAGCATCTCCCCAATGTGTGTGTCTTAGACTATTAATGTTACCTTTTAAAAAATAAAATATAAATCTGTCTTACTAGTGTACATCTTCATAGCATCTGAGTTCTATCATCCTAATTTTCCCCCTTATTTCCCCAGCTGAGGTTTTCAATAGCGGAGGACACCAGCTAAAGATGAGCAAGTCTCAAAGAGCAAAGTCTCAAACAGCAAAGAATCAATATATATATATACACATACATACACACACACATATATACACATACATATACACACACATATACATATATACACATATACGTATGTGTGTGTGAGAGAGAGAGAGAGAGAGAGAGAGAGAGAACAGGACAGTTTGTGTGGACACAATGCATCACTGCTGTTTATAGCAATGCAATCCCACCTCTTCAACTACCACTGATTCGGTTAGCAAGACTTCACTTCTTTAGGCTTAGGAGGCGGGTCATTGTAACTGTCCTGGGATTTTTTTCTTATATCAAAACACACATTCTATCTCTATCTTGCCCATTTCAGAAATTCTCTCTCTCTCTCCTTTTGAGTGTCTGGCTACTTAAGGACATTGGGGAAAGAAACTGAAGTGGGAGGGGATGCAGCCAGAAGTGGTGGGGAGAAATTAGAACAGGGTGGCACTGGGCAAAGAGCAATAGAGAAATAGCCCCAGGTGGGAGCCAAGATCTGATCAGGTGGCTTTGGGTGGAGAGAAAATTAGTTGTAGGAGGGCCTAAAAAAATGGGGGAGTAGCCTCATTTTCTGCTGCCCCCTCGCCCCTCTCGTCCCTCCCCACCGTTCTCTTGCTTGCTTGGCAGGGTGGGGGAGGAGGTTTAGCAAGAACGATGAAACACAAGCTGATGTTTGCAGGGCTAGGGATCAGCCCTGCTCTCCAAAATGAATTCTACAGACAGATACAGACTGCAAGTAGAATGATGAAACATTGGAAAAGCAGCAAGCGCTCAGCTCAGCTCAGTAAGCATCTCCAGAGGAGCAGGTGGTTGCATCAATAGCTACTAGGGTCAGATGACAATGATATTAACCTTTGGTAACCCTGAGCCATGGCAGATGACAAGGGTCAAAAAGTAAATGTCAGGCTTTGTGACCAGCACCTCGCAGTGTCACATATTTATTACAGCGGTGAAGTGAACGCATCCGGGATACACAAGATACCTCAAACTGGCAGTGATCAAATGCAAAACAGACATTTAGCAGAAAGGAATCATCAGAGAAGCAATTTATTGAGTTGCAATATTCTTCTTAGTTGCACTGAAAACATGGTGCCTATTCATTTTTAATAGAACCCAAGATGCAGATGATAAATATCTATAGACACAGCAGGCTAATTTATATCTAGACATATCTCCTGCCGTGCTTCACTGTCATCTTTCAACAAATCACTGACCATGCCTGGTTTGCCAGAAACCACTATTTATTCATGCTGTTTACTCTGTTCCAACATTTAATCATTTTTACCCCCCAGCTCTCTAGAAATAATCAGTTTTGGGCTTCCTCTAGCATTGATCAACAAAACAGGATACAATCGACTTGATAAACTTATACTCTTATGTTTCATGCAAATAAAATTGCAGAGTAGCTGCCACTGGCTCACCTGAGGCAGACAGATATCTTGCACAGTGTGTTCACCTAATTTTCAGCAGTTCAATTCATATCTAACCCAGGAGGACCCACTAGGGCCCTACATTCCACAAAATAAATCAGAAGTCTCTAGCTGTCCTCAATGCAAAAGGGCAGTTGGAATTAGATCCTGACCAGGCCAGCATCTTGAGTTAAGGTAAAGAGAGGACAGCTCCTCCCCTCTCCTGGCTTCATCCAAAACTGTCATTTGATAGAAAGAGTCACTATTTTTAACTGGCCTGCTGGGCCCTGATTTGCCATCACCTGCTTACCAGCCCTTCTATCTAGCTGCTGGAGGACCAAGTCTTGTTGGTTTCACCAGCTGCTGATCCTGGAAGGCCTTTCTAGGCAAACCCTGGAGGTCCAAACTTGCTGCCCTTCCCTTCTTAAAGGACAGTTTCCAAGGCCAGGGTGCATCAAGGTAGTGGGGTCTCCGGCAGGGGACAGCAAATGCCTGGTACACCACTACAGTACCACTGTGACTCTTACAATCTAAGAAAGAAAAAAAGGTAACTCTTTGGGCCAGGGACCTTGTCTTTTTAAATAATAATAAATAATTACATCACCATAAAGTTTTTTCTAGCCCTTTTCATCCAGTGCCCTCAAAGTCCTTTGTAAAGGAAGGCACAGAGAGTTTAAAGTAACATGCTCAAGGGCATATAAAGCATGAAGTACACTTACCATATGATGCTACCTGAAATTATTTTTGTATTGGGGTAGCACCTAGAAGAGCTAGTCATAGAGCAGGACCCCATTGTGCTAGGTGCTATACAAACAAAACAAAAAGACAGTCCCTGCTCCAAAGACCTGATAACTGATTCTTTGAATAATGCTGCAGATAATAAAGAACTGTTGTCTCTATTTTTACAGAGAAAAAAAATTGAGGCAAACTGTGCCAAGCATTAGAAATCAACGGAAGTCTGCAGGTGTTGAGTGCTTCTCTGCATCTGGCACTTTGAAACGAGCATTTTCTTCAAGTCTTTAGCCCAATCATCCAAAAATACAACGTGCGAGTGATGCAGCAGGATCAGAGCGAAGGATGGCTCAGGTTCTGAATCACGCTTCCCAAATCAAAGCTGCTGGGAATTGGAGAGAGATACAAAGAACACAGGGAGGATGGAACAATTCTCTCTACTTAGGTTGTTATACCTGAAGACAGAAGCTTTTGCAAAATTGGGCAGAGGAAAAGCATCCATTCTTCTGCCCATTTGAATTGACACGTCTGTATGGATAAGTATCGTTGCTGAGGTGCAGCTTCAGTCAGAGCAGTGTGATGGGCAGCATTCAGCGGGGACTGAATAAGACTAAATTGGCTGAGGCAGAGGTAAAGGAGAGGTTGGAATAAGAAGCAATAGTGAGCTAAAGAGGAGAAATGAAAGGGGAAGAAAGGAATGGAGAGGAGAGGGGAAATTGGGAGTCGGGGAAAAAAAGGCTACATGGGGATGTTTTTAAGCTTCTAGTACCAAATGGACACAGGTGTCACACAGGGCTGAGCCCTAGTTAGTCCATGCTCCCTGTGCCCTTGTTAAACCTTGGAAGCTGGGAATGGGCGACAGGGGATGGATCACTTGATGATTACCTGGTCTGTTCATTCCCTTTAGGGCACCTGGCACTGGCCACTGTCGGAAGACAGGGATACTGGGCTGGATGGGCCTTTAGTCTGACCCAGTAGGGCCGTTCTTATGTTCTTGTTTCATGTGCCCCAAGGAATATCACTCTGTTCCACAAATAATGTGGAGTTTTCTTCTCTGTTTTAAAGAGTGCAGAGTAAAATGCCAGTTATGAAGGAAGGACACAGGAAGGGAACCATAGAACATAAGACAAGGCCTCCCATGGCACTTAACACTATCCCTAAGATCCCAAGATAGTGGCAATGGGTTTAGATCTCCTTAACAATTATCTTATCACCGGTGGCTAAGGGCTCAATCCGGAGAGGTCATGTGCAGTGGCACCCATCTCTCCCAGTGAAGACTTGAGAAGCGCTCACCTTCTTGCAGAATTGGAGAATAAGATTCTAGGGGCTGTGACAAAGTTCCTCCTCTATCTTGGTGGGTCCTGTGCTTATTGGCAGATTTTCTTGCCTCAGAGATTCACCATGTGGGTTGGGGAACAGCCCAGAGACCTTCCCCTCTGGAAGAACCCACAGTCCAGGTCAATTGGAAGGTTTGGGGGGAACCCGGGCCCACCCTCCAGGTTCCAGCCCAGGGCCCTGTGGACTGCAGCTGTCTATAGTGCCTCCTGTAACAGCTGCATGACAGCTACAACTCCCTGGGCTACTTCCCCATAGCCTCCTCCAAACACCTTCCTTATTCTCACCACAGGACCTTCCTTCTGGTGTCTGATAACGCTTGTACGCCTCAGTCCTCCAGCAGCACACCCTCTCACTCTCAGCTCCTTGCGCCTCTTGATCCCAGCTCCTCACACTCACACCACAACTGAAGTGAGCTCCTTTTTAAAACCCAGGTGCCCTGATTAGCCTGCCTTAATTGATTCTAGCAGCTTCTTCTTAATTGGCTCCAGGTGTCCTAATTAGCCTGCCTGCCTTAACTGGTTCTAGCAGGTTCCTGATTACTCTAGTGCAGCCTCTTCTCTGGTCACTCGGGGAACAGAAAGCTACTCATCCAGTGACCAGTATATTTGCCCTCTACCAGACTCCTGTACCCCATGGGTCTGGGTCTGTCACAGGGCGTAATACAGAAAAGTGCCTAACTCCAGAACAAACTACACAGGCCACCAGCAGAGATCAGTGGGATGAGGAAGGAAAGATGGGTTAGCAGATAAGGCTCTGTGCTTGGAGTCAGGAGAGTGGGCTTCTACTCCCAGCTCTGCCAGTGACCTGGGGAAAGTCGCTTCAGCTCTCTGTTTCCTTGCAGCCCTTTGTCTGTCTTGTCTACTTAGAGTGTAAACTTTTTGAGGTAGGGAGTCTACACAAGAACAGTTGCAGCCTCCAGGAGCTAAAATAATAGTAATCAATATGAGTGCAGGGATGGACCAACAAGGCTCATTTAATTTTATTAAATATTGTACCTACATTAACTTGGAGGAAGTAATGCATTGTATATGTATATTTGATATTGAGTGTCTCAGGTTCATATCTGTATCTTACTTCATTTTAAAAACCTGTATCACTATAATAATGAGTCAGATATTTTCTATATATCTCACACATTTACTTCTTTGCCATGCGATTCCTCCACATGATGAACAGCACATGCCCTGTAGCATGAGTCATTTCCCCCTATCCTGGGTCACTGAACTCAAAGACACGTTGGTATGTAAGTGATGCTGAAATTTTCTCCTCACTTTCAGGTGGGTTTGTGAGAGTTATTTCTGACACTTTTCTCGCTGCATGAATCCACATAACTGTTTCCCTCTGCCACTCAGCCCCCTTAGCAACTTCTCTAGATTGAAATCAGCTCAGTCCTGCTCAGTGCTAGCTAAGCACCTTGTGACCCTACAGCTCGATCCCACTGAAATGACTTCTTGCACTAGGATGGATTTGCAGCTCTTTCTATCTAACACAGCACAATTTTTCTCACTCAGCAAGTGTTTCCTGATGGCAGGATTTGGTTCATGGAAATTACAGAGAGGGGACAAATTTCACTGTCAGTTACACCAGTTTAAATCTGCAGTAACTCCATTGGCTTCAGTGGCTTTACTGCAGATTTGCACCAGCATAAAGAGGAAAAAATACAGGATTGGTCCCTATGGTTTATAGTGCATTGTCCTGCCTAATTTTAAATAGCCACAGAAATAGGAACTACACCACTATCCTTAGGACACTATTGCTCCATTCAATCATTTATGTAATTGAGGCCTGATCCAAAGCCCACTGAAGTCAACCAATAGACAGATTCCCTTTGTATTAAACCCTCAAAGCACTGAAATGATCTCAGATTTGTCTAAGACTACATCTACACCACCCCACAGTTCAGAATATGGGGATATGACTAGCAGTGCACCCCAAAGTGCTTTGCTGTAACTTGCTCACGTGGATGCTGTGGGCATGAACAGAAGGGTTCCTAGTTTGCATTAATGTAGTTCTGTTTGAAGGAAACTACATTATCACAACTAGGAACCTTTCAGTTTGCACCCACATTATCCACACAGTGGAGTTACGGTGTAGCACTTTGGTGCACACTGCTATTCATACCTCTATAGTCTGAACTACGGGACAGTGTAGACAAGCCCTAAAGGAGCAATGACCTGTACAAGTATCTGGTCATACTAAAGTATCTCAGTCTGAGTGTCATTAGTAAAAATATTTTTAATTATGCTTGGCTAGAACAGCAACACGTAGTATAGAAAAGCACCCAGTGCAAACATGGCCATGTCCAAACCTTCCAACTAGTTCCTTGTGTATTAGCAGAACAGTGAACTCATCACATTCAAGATGTTTGAAATCACAGATTTCCAATCTCATTTCTTTGGGAGGAAGAGCTGCATCCCAGGCAGGGTGCTTAATGCCTAAGGAGGTTAATTCAATGAGCCACCTGTGACTCTATGGCCATTGAGACATCAGTAAATGTTAGGTAGCATGTGGATTGAAGCAAAATCAGTTGCTACTAAAATTTTTAAGCCCTTAAAATCATTTTTGCATCAAATTATTTATTTTAATTAATTTTCAAGTCAGTGAGTATTAGATGTGTGTTTATGGTAGTGCCTAATGTGTCCAGCTGAAAGGAGGACCCCATTGTCTCTGTTCCAGACATTTCAGAATCTGAATAGATGAGGCAGACAAAGGGTGGGCGGGAGAAGGTCTGTTTTTAACATTACTTTACAGATGAGAAACTGAGGCATGGGGAGATTAGATGAGTTTCCAATGTTTCCACAGGAAGCCTATGGCAGATGATAGACCTGAGCTCGGATATGGTGAGTTGCAGTACGGCGCCTTTACCACAAGACCAAGCTACCGCTTCCTCTTTGATGTCTTTTTTTAAAACAAATTGATTAATAAAGTTTTACTAAGACTAACGAAGTACAAAATGTGTTAATTGTTTAGTCAAATGTGGAAGGTCTCAGGGAAAGAGGAAGAATCAAAGAGATTGATGTGACCAGAGTCCCAGGGGAGCCAACTGAGGTCACTTAATTAGGGCAAACTGCAAAATATGGGGCAAACAATCCCCAAAGTTGGTGGATATTTCAATACATAGATTTACCAAGCCAGCACAAAACTGCTTCTATAATACCTCACTGGTTACCCAGAAGCCAACAACACAGTTCCCTTAAAACAACCCAGTCTTAAGCCTGCACCCAGACAACCAAGTCAGATATGATGAGGATTACTGAAAACCTTATTCATCATATAAAAAAGTTCTACCAATCCCAAAGGATTGGACACATTACCTCTCAGGTTAATGAATATTCCAGATCTTACCCAAATACATGCTTATAGCCAATTTTATTAACTAAACTAAAATTTATTAAAAAAGAAAAGAGAGTATTGCTTAAAAGATCGGTATATATACAGACATGAATATAGATTCATAGCAGAGGTGGTAAGCTTTGTAGTTATAAAGAGTTATTTCAGAATCAGTTCATAGGTTATAGTTGAATGTCCATTTTCAGGGCGATGTCAGATTAGGGCCGGAGATCTCAACCTTGGGTTTAAGCTTCCCCTGCATGAAGCATCAAGCAGATCTGAGATAAAAAGGATCAGGACCAGAGGCATCTTTATACAGTTCGGAGTCCTTTGGCAAACAATAGGCAAACAATATGGGGACTTTTGAAGTAGAACTATTTCCTAAGCATTACCGGTAATTATCTACACAGATTAACATAAGCAATTGCCTGTTTTTCCACCATTCGCAGATGATTTGCTATACATCTCAAAGAGAGATGAATACAGCGTTATCCTAGGTTTACAGTTCATTTAAATGTTAAGATGTCCTTTTGATCTCTGAATTAACAGAATACAGCATAGACAGGGACTGTCTGATTATATTGTTTACCTCTACCAATATATATGTAAACACACCAAAACACAAACATTATCTACCACTATATCTTTAAGGGTTGAATTTGGGTAATTTATCCTGCAGGATGCTTTAACCCTTTCTGGTCTTGCATCACATTGAGCCAAACAAGAACCTATTCAAATGTGGCTATTATACCCTGCAAATATCACTCCTCTTGAAGAAATGCATGGGGAAGATTTCAATGGAGGAGTATGTGAGGAGCACTAATGTTTGGGTTAAAGATGTTAGTGGGAGTTGGAAGGGGCTAAGGCCAGCCAATAGTATTTTGTTTCTGAAGGGACTGTAGTACTTGCTGGGTGTCCAAAACCAGGCAATAGACATCAAACTGGTCGTTCTTGTTCAAACTGATGAACATTTCTTTGCTTCCATTTTCAGTCATCAGATTTTTTTAATATACATTTTTCAATGCCCGTTGATCAAATTGTGTGGTAGAAACGATGGATTGAATAAATGGAATTATCCCTCTCCCCAAAAAGAATTAGCTTTGTCTAGGCAGATGTATTCCTTTTCTTGAATGTGTTTTGCTGCTTTTGTCTTATGGCTCCATTATATTCCGGCTGTTCAGTGATGGTTGTGCTTAATATTTGCACAATTACTTTTAAAATGTAGACCTGTGTGACAAGTGGTAGGATCAGTCTAATTTCCATTTTTGAAAAGCAGAATTTAATGAGCTTTTCCCCAGTATCCGCCTCTGCTATCTGTGATTTTTCAAAAACAATTGTCAGTGGTACAGTAAGTTAATTAAACAAATTTTGTAATTGTCTTTGTACCCGAGGAGCCAGTCCTCCAGACACTTTGTCCTCCATAGAATCAGGTGTAAATACTTCTTCATTTGCTCAGGAGCCCTGTGCTGTCTGAAGTGCTGCCTTTAGGATGGGACGTGCTTCCACGACTCAGACCAGTGGTGGTTATTAAAGCTCCAATGGCACACACTGCATTTTGCAAGAGGAAAATATTTAACCTGATACATTGGCCAGGCCAAAGACTGAAAATTTTACCTATTTAATATTGAATTATCTTTACAGTCCGAGGTAAGCTCTTCTAAAATCAAAGTTAGAGAAGTGAATTCTCTAAGAAAATATAGTAAAAATGTCTGTGAGATACTGTAGGTGTTCAGGAACCAAATCACAGGAGATTTGCCAAATTAAATACCTCTTTTGTTCTCTTCAGGTTACCCTGCTCTTGGATAATGTAATGGGAAGACTGAAATTTAAACCGTTATTTCTGAGCAAATTCATTCTTCTCATTCACTCTAACCCTTCAAGGCAAGGCCAGATTTCTTTTCCATTACACATAATAATTTGGACTAGTACCATTTTTAGAAAAATAGACCTACTAAAAAACAGACAATCCAGCTATCCCATTCAGCAAATGATCTTTAAGGGATAGCCCTGTTGGCACGTAGCAGAGCTAACTGAATTAGTACTGTAGTACAAAAATAAAATAAGCAACTATTTTTTCTTCAAAATGAAAGGACACCCTGAGAACTAGGAGGGGAGTTGCTTTCACAGCCCCTTGACCAGTCACACTGTGGGCCATATTCTCAGCCCCACTCTTACAGTCCAAAGCAGCCATAGGGCCAGATTAACTGGCCCCCCAAAGGATTCCCACTGTGTAAGAGGAATCCTCCAGGTAGTACAGAGCTGGTGTAGCCTCGTCACGCTCTCCCCTCAGAGCGCCCACACGCAGGCACAAGGAGTGTGTCAGGCAAACGGCCATGCAAATTGGTGGTCCCTGACTGCCAAGACAGCTCTTGGGCCATTGGCAGCAGGTGAAACTTAGCCTCAGTGCTGCTCTATTCTAATTGTGTCTTGGGATTGAACTGGTGCCCTAGGAACAGGTGCTCCAAAAGATAACTGAGGCCTGGTCTATCCTACAAAGTCAGGTCAACCTAAGTTGACTTGTTTCGACCTAGCTTTGCATGTGTCTACACCTAAATTTGTCTCCTGCCAATGTAAGCACCCGTTACCTCAACATAATAACAGCACCTCCCCAAAAGACACAGAGGCACAGTTGACTTACTTGTGTCGATGTTGGGCAAGTGTAGACACTGCATTCCCTGTGTCAACCCTAACAGTCCACCAGCAGCTGTCCCACAATGCCCCTATGACTGTGGTCACGCTGGTCACAATTTTGGACTGCACTGCCCAGGGGTCAAAGACACCAGAAGTCACCCTTCCTCATTTAAAACTCCCACCATGTTTTTGAAATGCCTTTTCCTGAGTGGCCACCCTAGCAAAACACTTACTAGCCCATCTTTGTGAGCTGCCAACCTTGCCAGCTTCATGCACATAGAGAGCTACCAGATACTCTCCTGCCTGGAGCAGGAAAGAGGTCAGGGATCTCCTTAACCTGTGGAGAGAAGAGGCAGCTTCCCTGGAGAAGAACAGGTGCCAACTTTGCTGGGGGATGCTCCAGGCCTGCCTCTTCCTATCCCTGCTCCACTCCAGGCCCATCTCTTCCCACCCCCACTCCACCTCCTCTCCGGAGCAGCCACATCCCACTCCTTTCTCCCCTCCCCCAAAAGTCCTAAACGTGACCAAACAGCTGTTTAGCGGAGCTTAGGACTTTCTGGGAAGGAGGGAGAGGAGTGGAGACATGGCGCTTCCCTGCTCCTCCCCCTCCCTCCCAGAAAGTCCTAAGCACCACCAAACAGCTGTTTGGTGATGGGGGAAGCGCTGGGAGTGAAGGGGAGGAAGCAGAGAAGAGCAACTTGTGCAATGATCCCTTGTAAAGTCACTGCTCTTCCACAGAATCTTACAAGCAGTGGACAGAGCAGGCAGCCAAACGACATTATAAGGGAGCATTGCACAACTTTAAATGAGCATGGTCCCTAATTGAGCAGTGACGTAACTTTGAAACAATGTTAAGCGGAAGGACGCTAAGTGAGGAGTTACTGTGCTGCTGTGTGAAAGCAAAGGAACTTCAGCAGGCATATCAGAAGCGGGGGAGGCCAACAGCGGATCTGGGGCCATTCTGCAGACCTGGTGCTTATACAACAAACTGCATGTCATATGTGGCATGGACACCACCATCCCGCAGATGACCTCCCAGGAACCCAACACAGAGACCCCTGCAGTGCTCAGTGAGGACGATGAGCTGGAAGAGGAGAGGGGTGGAACTGGAAGGGGACATTAACCATGTGACGAGCCAGGCGCTGTTTGAAACTCTGCCAGAGTCAAGGCAATTCTGCCAGGGAAGTGCAGATGAGCCCAGTGATGAAGGGGAAAGGCGCTCAGGTAAGTGTGTTGTATATGCATTATTCCTTATAAGCATTTTTTACCTTCTCATGGCCCTAAACCTCCTCTCCCCACTGCCTCTTTCCCCATTTACAGAACAAAGACACTGACTTCTGATTGCTCACTTTATTTGTAAAATGTTAGAAAATATTTTTTTTAAATGAGTATCGGAGTGCAATTTACACAGTCCACGTCAGCTCAGTGTCCTGTGTTTGGACAGAGGTAGAGGCAGTTTCCACTTTTCCATTCTTTGGCTTGTTGAGCTAGGCAGGGGCGGGGTTGGGGGCACAATTCTCCCCATGCAGAGTACTTTACCTGAACAGGGATGGCTTTTTTATTCTCTTGCACAATCCTGATGACCTGTCCATGGAGACACCCTGGCACCAGTGCAGTAAACAGGCTAGCTGCATCCAGGTCTGGGTGGCATCAGGACACCAGTAGCACATGGGCTCTGTGTGCCTCCGTCACTTTCAGGAGAGAAAGAGATCAGCCAACATTACCACTGCCTGTGAAAATATTGGCAATATTCACTGTACTTTCCCTATACTCATACCCAGGGGCGTCCAGTGTCTAAACAGGCACCCCACATCCCCACCCCACCAGGCTGTGCTCACCATGTCTTGAGCTGCAGAGCAATGATGTAACCAGGTGCTCCAAAGCCAAAGTGACAATTATCATTTCTTATTAAAGCTGCCCTTGGAAATAACGTAAGGGAGTTTTTAAGACCTTCTCTCTCTTTCCATTGTGACTGTAAATCTAATACCATATTGTCTGTTTTAATCCTCAGCCTCTGGCCAGGTGCCCTTGAGAGGTGCCTCCCATACCCACTGAATGTTTTACCCTTATCAGGTGATGAAAGAAGCAAACCAGAGAGGATGTGGTCTGAGAGATCCTCCAGTCCTCTACAGGGAACTCAGGGATTGGAGGGGCCAAATGTCTGGGATCAGGAAGAACGGAGAGAGCAGTTGCTGCAGGAGAGGCAAAGGGACCACAAGTTGCATTGGAAAGTGCATGTCAGGAATCAGGGCCTGCCCCTGAGCCAGTCTATGGGCAACCTAATGAGCACAGCTGATTGGCTACACCATCTGAATGGTTGGAGGTCAGCAGATCGCAGTCCAGTTGCTGCTCAAAGCATTCGTCAACAGCTGTAACACCTCCTGCAGCTGCATGATCCCCACTTGCTCCTGCCTTCTTCCAGTCCTGCTCCTGCCATTTGACTCCAGCTCTAACCTGGGGCTCTGATTGCCAGCAACTGGCCCCTTCTCTAGCCACTAGGCATGACCACCCAGGTCCTGGTCTCTGACAGTGGCTCAGGACATTATGAGTTTGCTCAGGCAGCAAACACAGATGTTTCAGAGCATTATCACGCTACATGTTCAGAGACCCTAGACACAACAGCCTTCCCATTCTGTGGAAAACTCCATGGCCCCAACATAACAGGTGCAGCATGATATGAACCCACAACCCCACCAATCCCTGCCATTGGGGTGGGGGAACTAAGAAGAACCATGACTATTCCTACACTAATGTTTGAAAGCCACAGAATGAGCCACAATGTGCTAAATGTTTGGTAACATGAATGAAACATTGTCAAATGTTTTTAATACATTAACATAAATGTTGAGTGTTAACTTGGGGTTTGAACTATGGGTCGCCCTCTTACAGTGCTGCTAAAATGTTTGGCCTTATGTATTTTCACTCTCTTTCCTGTTTCTTTCCACACAATAAAGTTCTATTTTTGAAAACTCGAGACCTGGTTAAATGCCCCTAACCCCTATTCACACTGCAAACTGGGATGGGTACTGGACTACGCCACACCTAAGGCAGGTACCTTACTCACAACCCTCAGGTGTGCTAGCTTACTTACCTTGAGACACATGCCTCTGGGCCTTAAGTGTGGCCAATAGGCAGTTATGGCATATGTCTGCCCATGGACACGAGCACAAGCACTAGTGTAGACATATCCTATAGGGTGCACTTAGGTTTGAAACAAAAGTTTACAGTGTAGATTTGATGAGGGTTCTTATTAACTTGGTGTGCTTATATTTTCCTCCCTTCACCTGCTGCTGGCAAAGGGTGATTGACATTTCAAACTAATGGCCGAGCTTAGGCTCTGATAGTTACAAATGCCATAGCAAAGAATTGGTTGTGTTTCTAAGAACAATGACTTAACATGTTGGAGTTTTCTCTGTTAGTTTGTGGCTATAGTAAGGTAACATCTGAGTTTCATACACAGCATCCCCTGTTCATTGATTATGGAGGTAGTTCCTTTTGGAAAATAAAGCAAAACAGAGGTGGGAAATATCTTTACGTTTGCAAACATGACCTTTTCCATTCATCTACCTCTGATGCCTGAGATGGTTTTGCAGTAATTTGCCTTTAAAATCTTGGTAAAATCAAGAAATCAGACCAGGATGCAACACTTGTTCTTTCCCTTTGCTGCTGAATCCAAGAATGTGTAAAGAGAGTCGGAGAGAAATGGACATCAGCAGCTGACTTGACCTTTTACTGTTAGGCCACTGAGATAGTGTCAGGTCAAGTGGTCTCCTTGTTCCACTTAGGAGCACATAGGGATAGAAATGATGCTGCTGTCAACATAGGAGGAGATAGCAGTGGCAATGATGATAATACCACAAACATGGTACATCTTAGACAGAAAAGACAAGGATCCCAAATACATTATCACTGGTAGCTGCAGAAGTACATTCACCTACTTTTATGAATGGTGTAAGAAACCTCCTAGTTTCTTTTCTATTAAGGCCAGGATGGCTTTCATGTGTCATTGTCATTGGAGGTGAGTGGAAGGCTGATCCCCCATTCATTCCAAACATGTTCTTAGGGTATTTTTTAAAAACAATGAATGGCATGGTCCAGAAAGCATTAAGGTATTGCCGTGACTGAGTTGACGCATGCATTGGGCTCACTTCTTCTCTCAGTTGCACCTATGCACCACCATTGATTTTAGTGCCAACCAATACTGTCACATGTACCCCCATCTGTCTGGTCGTGTCCACCAGCCTCATGCTTTGGGGATGTCTACGCTGCAATCATAGAGTGTGATAGCAGCATGTGTAGATGTAATCAAGCTAGCTGTAATCTATCCAGCTCAGGGACCAATAGGAGTGAAGCAGCAGCAATACAGACTTCAGCCCCTCCACACACACACAGACACACAAACCCTGGGAATTACCTGGGCAGCTAGCCTATTCATGCTGATGTTCATGCTGTCGCAGCTTCACTGCTATGTGTGTCCAAGCTCACTAGATTACAGCTAGCTCAGGTATGTCTACACAGACTGCAGTTACACTCCCCAACTGTAGTGCAGACATACCCATAGATTGTATGCTTTTGGGACAGGGACCTTCACTTTGTTCTTCGTACAGTGCCTAGCACAATGGGGTCTTGGCCCATGACTGTGGCTTCTAAGCATACTGGACACAACAGTAAAACAACAATTGGGATTCACACCATAAAGTTGACTTTGACTCATTAGTAATGTGCTTCTTGTGTGACACACTGTGGGTTAGTAGAGAAAGGGCACAGAGAACAAACTGACTACAATAGCGTCACACAGGTGATGCTCTGGGAGTTGAGTTTTTGGTCTCTCATGAAAATTCCTTTTCCATTGACATGGTGCAGTAATACATGCTGAAAATAGTTACAAAATATTGACATGCATCTCTCAGTACTCCAGCCATTTGTTTTAGTTTGTTAGCTCAAAAATAAAGGCTTGCAAAGCTAATAAACCCAATTTCCAGGAGCCTTTATAAACCTACAGTATAGTCTTCTCAGAGAAAAGAATTCATCCTGATAATCAGTCAATAACCTGGTGAAAGTAATTACCACTGAAAAGTCCATAACATATACACCCAAGGCAGAAGCCTTTCAAGTATGTGATATAGCAATGTATTGACCTTCAGCAATTTTTTGTTTATTTAAGTTTATTTTTCTCATTCTTGCCAACAGATCAGCAGACTCAGTAATTTCCAACATGCACAGCACTCAGCTTTGAAAACCTCATTCAATTCCCAGCCAGACCAGCTATTCATTAATGCTTGGGAGATGGCTTTTAATAATTAATACAAGTGACTTCTTTAAAATGCAGCTAAGAGAAAAATTAGCCTCAATTTCAGCAACATGAAATGAGTGCTCTTAAATGGTACCCAGCAGCTTAGTATTTGAGTGCCTATGAAGCTCATTGACTCAAATCAAATAATTTATTAAGTACATACTCCAGTCACAAATTGCTAGGTTAGGATTACATTTTCCCTCGATAGGATAACCCATGACTGCCCATTATTAGGTTCCTTGTATTCCTCTAAAGCAAACTAACTATGGTGACATCAAAAATGTTGTCAAAGCGGTGGCCATACATTTTCATTTATTCTCCTACCTACTCTCTAAAATTCATTTCCATTTAGTTATCATGAAAATAATAAAAATCAAAATAAATGCGAGTCCTTTTGTGTAAATTTCCTGCCTCGTTAAGTCCCTATGTTTCTTTGAGAAGCTCTATCATTCTGCCACCGAACTGACCATCTGTCTGTCTGTGTCTACACGGTGTCCCTAAGGCACCTATCACCTTGGTTTCTAAGCAATTCCACGATTCACCAACAGCGCATGGATATATTATTGACATACTATAGAAGAAGTCACAGCCATAAACATATGTGTGTGCTGTATATTTTAATATCCCTGGGTCCTTTAATTAAAAAAAGATAAATCACTTGAGAATCACTCGCATTCTTATTTGCTTATCTTACATTCACGATGCGGTGTTATTATTCCTGGAAGTAGCAGCTTAATGTGTTGTACTGATACTTCTAGGAATAATATCAACCATAGTTGATGGCCACTCAAGGTCACTTCCAGTCCCACATTTCTATGATTATGGAAGCCTGGTCTGGAGCATTAGTTGCTGATTACCATTAGAAAGGGTGGCATTAATATCCCTGCCACTGTTTGAAAAATATGTCCTGAAACAACAACTGAAGATTCCAGTGCACTTTATAGAAGATGGCAAATATCACTACTCAGTTTAGAGATGGACAAACTAAAACCCAGAGAAATAAGGTGAATTTCCTAACATCACACAGCAAGTTAGTGCCAGAAACTGGAATACAACTCATGACTGGCCAGTGCCCTCTCCAATGTGACATGCTGCTTCTGTAAGTATTCATGAACGTCGCTCAGCTATAGACTTGTTCCTCTAAAGCCAGACACAGCCATTATCAGTATAAATTCTCTTAGTAGCTAGTAGGCAAAATATATACATTTCACCTAGTTTAGCATATCTGCTCAGGATATTTCCATCAGTGAATAGCAACAGCAGCAGTAACAATCTCACTAAAAACAACAAGATCATTTCTATTTCCCAGAATAAAAGTTCTGTAAATAAATTGAAATAAACACCCTATTAGACAATACTGAAGCACCAAGGAGATGCCATTATTTAAAAAGGTAGTGGAGCTAAGAGATATTACAATTCATGGCCACAGTTTTGTGTAGTTTAAATATAAAACACCCAAGAACACTCAGCCAGTTGGATCATTTGGCTGCTTAAACATTCTAACAGCTCATAAGGAGACAGAAGTTGGCAGCTTGGAGGCATGAAGCAGCTCATGGTCAAACTCATTCACACAGTTGTATTGGTCTTTGCTTAAAGAAATCAACAAGTGTAAACACTCAAGTAGACTTTTTAACTCAAGTAGACAATTCTACCAGTGAGAGAGGGTTCATCTCCTTTTGGGCTCAGAACTGATCTAGATATCAATTTGTTCAGTGTGTGATTGGTTGATTGTACTGACTTACAGTACACTTGCAGTTTTGTTCTGCCTTTTCTCTGACCCTGGTATTTCAGAGGAGGCATTTTTCCAAGCAGCAAGGAGTATGTATTTGTGTATACACATTAGCTAACCCTTGGAGTGTGCGACTGTATTATGCTTCATCACCAGCACTTTGTAATAATTGAACCTTTACAATATACCGTGCAACAATGGAATTCCTGTGGACTAACACACAACACTGGGACTGGGAATGGCTGAGCCATTACAGACATTGACTCTATCTCCCCTTGTAAGTACTCTCACACCTATTATCAAACTGTCTGTACTGGCCTAGCTTGATTATCACTTCAAAAGTTTTTTTTTTTTTTCTCTTAATTAATTGGCCTTTCAGAGTTGGTAAGACAACTCCCACCTGTTTATGCTCTCTGTATGTGTGTATATATATCTCCTCAATATATGTTCCATTCTATATGCATCCGAAGAAGTGGGCTGTAGTCCACGAAAGCTTATGCTCTAATAAATTTGTTAGTCTCTAAGGTGCCACAAGTACTCCTGTTCTTCTTTTTGCGGATACAGACTAACACGGCTGTAACTCTGAAACACAACACTTGTATATACAGAGCCATACTGCACCTGTACATGGTGCACAAAGATAAATCCTTATTAATATCAAATGCATGTGCTTTTTAAGGGCAAGATTATGCCCCCCCCTCACATGGGTAAGCAATTACTCAGAAGAGTACCCCTGTAACAGAATAGCTGGCTCTTTAAATGAAATTGAGCCCAGTTCTTTTCCCAGTCCACTTGTCCCCTAGTTTGGTGTAATGAGGGGGTAGGGCTGCCCCATGGAATTATAAATGAGAGACAGCCCAAAGGCAATAATGTCTACAGGGGGAGCTCAGGAGAACAGAGCTAGGTTGAAAGCTTCAGGGAAGGGATGCCTCTGAAGAAGGGAGTGGGTGAGTCCCTGGTTGAACAGTGGAGCCAGATCAGAAAAGGCAGGAAGGCCATTTGGGAGTCCAAGGCCTAGGGTGACCAGACAACAAGTGTGAAAAATCGGGATGGGGGTGGGGGGTAATAGGAGCCTATACAAGAAAAAAGACCCCAAAATCGGGACTGTCCTTATAAAATTGGGACATCTGGTCACCCTACCAAGGCCAGAGAGAGCTGAAGGCTCAGCGCAGCAGAGGACAATGCCTGCTAGATCTCTGAGCTGGAGGGCTGAAGCCAGAGATGGCTGAAGGCTGGGGAACAATGGAGGAATGACATCTCCAAGCAAGAACTAGAGCCAGACCTTAGAATGAAGCAGGGTAGTGAAGCACCTCAGCTAGAGGAGCTGGGGCAAGATATGGTGAGAGGCACCGTGAGAGATGCCGTATCTGAGATGAGGTTGCTGAGAGATGCCAGAGCTGTACTTGGTGTTGATGGACTACTGGGATTTGAAAGAGTGAATGTATTGTTTGCACTGTGCTGGGGAATTCTGGTTTATGATTGTAATGAATTAACCCCACAAAGGGCTATTTATACTCAAAGCCTGTGTGGAATTACTAGGGACTCTGGAAGAAAGGGGAGACTGAGGCAGGCACAAGGGCCATGCCATGGCCTACCACTGGAGGATACCCCAGGTGGGGCTGCATAATCACAAGCCCCATTGAAGCAATACATGGATCTTAAATGTCAGTTAACTTTGCAATCAATTCCAGACAAATCAATAATTAATCATTGTTAAATGCTGCAGCAGTATTGTAATACATAGTACATAAGTAATGTGTCTGTGTAATGTACAGGCATGATTTCAATATGTAGAATTTAGATATACTCTAAATTCTATTTCAGACTATTGAAGCTTTCTGAAAAATCAAACAGGGTAATCCTGTTTCTGTCTAATATCATTCTTAAAGATCCAATGTTGGATTTGGCCTTCAAGTGAGGTGGTAGTCAACACACATACTACATTTGATAACTTTTTTCTTTATTCACTGTGACCACTATTAAACAATTCTCATTAAGGAAGTTGAGGGCATGAGGGTTACATCAGAAAGTATTCATTTTGGATCTACTGTTTAACAGTGATGCTATATCACCTGTTACAACTAATCAGCAATTTAACATGTATTTAATGAAGACTCTCTGACTACTTCCTCAGAATTTTCCATTGGATATGCAGAGTCGGCAGCATGATCACACACTTCTTATTTTGTAAATATTAATACATGGAAGTTAGAGGTCTGGCTGCAAATACCAAATTCTGCATATTGAAATCCATGCATGTACATTATATAATACTAATGTACTATTTAATGGATTATATGTACATACACACACAAAATCTGGTATTTGCAACCATGTATTTATACGTACACACAGACTGTATTTTTGTTCAATTTGTTAGAGGCAGTTTCTGCTTTGCCCAACTCCAGACTATTCACTTACCAAATATACCCATGGGTAGGGCCCTACCAAATTCACTGTCCATTTTGATTAATGTCATGGTCATAGGAATTTGAAAATTGTAAATTTCATGATTTCAGATTTTAAATTGAATTTAAATGGTAATTCTAGAGGTCCTGACCCAAATGGGACCCGCGGGGGGGAGGGGTCACAAGATTATTGTAAGGGGGTTGCAGTACTACTACCCTTACTTCTGCACTGCTGCTGGCAGCAGCGTTGCCGTCAGAGCTGGGTGGTAGGAGAGCAGCAGCAGTGCAGAAGTAAGGATGGCGTGGTATGGTATTGCTACCCTTACTTCTGCAATGCTGCCTTCAGAGCTGGGCCCTTGGTCAGCAGCCACTGCTCTCCAGCCACCCAGCTCTAAAGGCAGCACAGAATGCTGCGACACCTCTAAAATAAACTTGCGACCCCCTTGCAATTCCTTTTTGGGCCAAGACCCCCAATTAGAGAAATGCTGTTTCCCCCATGAAATCAGTATAGTATATAGGGTAAAAGCACACAAAAGACCAGATTTCATGGGGGGAGACCAGATTTCACAGTCCATGATGTGTTTTGCATGGTTGTGAATTTGGTAGGGCCTACCCATGAAATAGTCCCAATAAACAAAAGAAGAAACTCCCAGTTTCTGAACAGATATTTACCATATTATTAGCAACTATAGAATCATTTCAACAACCAATGGTCCTTTAAAGATGATATAAACCCTGCCCCATAAAGAGAAAAAAAAAGCAACTGCTTTACTACTTTGAGGCTTTGGAGAATTGTTTAATGAAGAATAATGAAGTCTCCACTTGAATTTCCTTAACAATTGCTTAACTTTAAATAAACATGGGGACACAGAGATCACAAGAGCAAACTGTGTTCAGAGCTAGAAGCTTCTCTTTCTAGTAGCTTTCACACAATTGTCTCCAGACTAAAACAAATTCAGCCCAGCCACAGGTAGCTATGGAGTAGGACAAGCTGCCACTTTTTACTAGTCCTGTCCACTTTAAGCCAATAGAAAGACAACAATTCACATAGATGCTTGTTCAGCTCACCCATACATTTTCTGAGTTTAGCTCATCTGCATACATATATAGAACCCTTTAGTGGCTGGGTTAAATATGGTGCAAAATACATACATAACTGTAACATATCCACCCACTGTGTGGCAATAAAAAGGAGGTTTACTTTGCATTTTTTATACATTCTCTCCTATGCATATCTTACCATATAGCATGTTCACTTTTTTACCAGATAATGAAATCAGCATTGTAAATAGTCTTAACTGGATCCAAAAATGTTACTCATTGGATCTGGGGTCTTTTGGAAGTTGAATGCTCTCCTTGTATGTCTGTAAGGAGTCAGCCATAGGACATGGAAATGAATGGTTTTGGAACTACAAGGACAGCATACATGGACATATTCTCATATAGTCAATATGCATAGAAACACTTCTCTTTGGACATGATGTTATTTCTGTGCTTGCACCATTATCATAACCACTTCTGAGTTTGTGGCTGCTGCAATGTTTAGTTTTCAAATTGGCTATAAGTAAAATAGATCTCGTCACCCACACGCAGTAAATCTAAGTTTTGTTGGCTGAGCCTGTTTGAATGACTTGTAATATAACAGGTGTCTGCAGACATTCAGCCCTTGGGAGATTTTTGGGGGAGAAACTGCAAAATTAACCAGTTTTGTCAGATATCTTGCAACACTGACTTATTCAGGAGGTGAGTTAGGAAAGCACAGCTTTGCAACATAAGGACTTCATAGATATTAATAACTAGGATTGCCTCAGAGTCATTTACAGTGGCAAAGACCCAAAGTTTAACACAAGCTGAAAAAGAATTGGTTTGCTTATGATATTGTGCAATTCTGGGCAAGTGAGGGGCTGAAGTTCCTTCCACAGCATATACTAACGCAATACATCAGATTGTTCCGGATGCCTGGTTCCAAAGAACTTGCAGACCATCTTTCAGGTTTGTGCACATAGATGCAGGAATTAGGGGTGCTGCTGCCTCACCTGACTTGAAGTGGTTTCCATCATATACTGGGTTTACAGTTTGGTTCAATGGCTCTCAGCACCCCTGTTTGTGCAATTTAAAATGTGATGGGAAACATTCAGAGCATTTTTACACTTACTTTCAAGTCAGTCATAAAATTGGCTCTGGGAAACAATGAACCAAAAGGGGTGAAGATTCTCTCAGAACCAATGGGATGAAATTTTTCTCTCTTCCCTTATCATTACCCACAGATAGCCCAAATCCTGGTCACCATCTCCCTTGATGGCAGATGTGTTGGGTAACTTGCTGGCCAAAGTGGAGCCTTCATCCACGGTGTGCAATGATACCCCCCCAGTGCAGCTAGTCCAACTGCGCAGTACAACTGCTAGGCTGCCATGCTGTGGAAGGCCTTAAGCATGCGCTCTCAGGGGGTGAATTTCACCGTATGAAAATAAGGATAATCCCTCCTGAATAGTGTTAAACTTAACAGACACGCTCCACTATATACAGGACTCAATAAACATTGCATAAATGAGTGGAAAATATTTAAAATTATTGGGCTCAATTCATTCCTGTTGTAACTTCACTGACTGCAATGGAGTTCCACCAGGAATGCATTTGACCCGTTATGCTTAAAGGGAAGCAGTTGCAAATTTAGTCATCTTCTGCAACAGTTTGGGAAAGAAGTGCAATTATTCTTGGCTTTATTATTTTTATACGGCACATTGTGACAAGCTGACAACAAAGTAGCTTTAGGGTGCTTAGCAGGTACAATTCATTTTTGTTTTGGATCCATTCCAGAAGACAAAACAGGGAATGATTCTCATTGACCTATTTTGATTGGAAAGTTTAGTATAACTCATTTGAAAACTTTAATGAACTGACTGTGAAGAGTTCTCTGCACAAATGGTTTCAACTGTTATACAGGCATTTTCTGGAGAATATTTTTCTTTTGGGGAAAAAAGCCATTAAAAAGTAGGTAGGTATTGTTACACCCTTTTTGACCTGAGTACTTAAACAAAATTTGGGGTCTAGCAGGTTGCTTTGGTTAGGAGGAAAAACTGATGATGCTGGAATCAGATATTTCTTGGAAGCAAACCTGTTTATTTAAAAGAACATACAAAGGCCTGACTCCCTAAACACAGCAGAAGCCAGTTCCTTTGCTCACTGTTCCAAGTCCCTTTTCAGCCAGCACTTAGCCCAAATGCTCTCAAACTCTCCGGGCTTTTTTTTTTTTTTTTTTTTTTTTTTTTAAAAGGCCATCTCATANACTTCTAGAACACATTTTAATAACCTATTATCTGTTCAAATAGTGATTATGATCTCCCTAGTTCTGTGACCATTATATTTTTAATGTTATTAACCTGGATTACAGTTTGACACAATATCAAGTTCTGCTCAAATTGTCTCATCCTTTTTCACATGTATCCTTCCCTTGCCTTTCACATCAAATTTTAATTCCTTGCATAGTTTTCAAAGCCAAAGGCAACCTTAAACCCTCACCTTTATCTCCTTTCACTCCACCCACGCTTTATCCTTTACAGCTTCCTTCTACTCTTGTTTTCAATTCAACCTTAATTTGGGCATTTCCTAATTTTTGCGTGTATGACTTTGCAACTTCAATTTTTGTAAGGGTATTTTGTGTATTCTAGGTGGAGCTGGGAACAAAACCTATTTTTAAGGTTGCGCGATGCTTCCCATTATAAGATCCTATCTTCAGCTTTTCGTAACTTTGCCAAAATTTAAACATTTGGGCTGAACTTTTCCACATTGTTTGTCTGCTTTAGGCTGAAATTTTCTGGAAAGATTTATCAAAAACAGTTGAGCTTTTTCCTAGGATAGGGAAAAAGGTTAGGGAACAATACATTGTTTTTCCACATTAAAAATATTCTTACAGGTGTTATACTGAGAAGTTGCAATTCCCCAATGCTTTGGAGCAGAGACTCAATTTGTCAGGTGGTGGCCTTTTGCCAACCCTGTGACATTCTGCCCAAATTTGGCCACCCTTGAGAAAAACTCAGTTTGTAGGTGCCCATGGAGTTGGCAGAAGGGATGGCATGGGGAGGAGTGGCCACAGCATTAGTGCCTACTACCATAGGAGCCTGTCAGGGGGAGTTCTTGCCCTTTTCTCTGCCCTGGCCCTCCTTGCTGACCAAGCAGACACCAGTGGTAGAGGTGTTTGTGGCAGTGGAATCTCTGCCCGCTCTTTCTACCATCATCCCAACGGGGGGAGGGTGATGGTGTTGACAGAAATATTGGTGGTAGCCATGGGGGTAGATGTGAGAGAAAGCTGCGGGGGGAGGCGCGGCAGCGGAGACATCAATGGTGGCTGGAGGTCCCCCTGCCTGTTTTCCTCCTCCCTTTCGTGGACAAAGTCAAGAGCAGAAGCCTCACCTGTGGCTGTGTGGGGATCCGGCCTGAAGGGCAAGTGACAGGAACAACCAGCGGGGCATGGGGGGAGGGGGAATGATAAAAACATAGGGCCAGGGGAGGAATGGAGGGTAACTGCTCACATGAGGCTGAGTGGGGGATTGCAAATATGAACTGGGGCATTAATCACATAAATGAAGGGGCGAAGGGGGATTGCAGTAATGGGGGGAATTGGTTCCTCTGGCTGGACTGGGAGTGAGAGGGCATGTAAGGGGGGGAGTGCAATGAGTGGGGGAATTAAACAAAAACAGAGGGAAATGGGGTGGAAATCACACATGTGGAGGTATATGTGGGGGCACAAGGCAAGCGGGTCTGAGGGAGGCAGGCAACAATCAGAGACAGAGGGGGGGGCATACGAGAGAGGGAGAGGAAGGGAGCACATCAGAAGGAGATAACAGATGATGGGCGGTGGGGGAGGAGGTGCCAGCAAACCACGAGGGGGGGCATGAGGAAGCAGGCTACAAAGGGAAGGGAACATGCAAGTGGGGGTGGGAAATGAATGAATCATGAGGGGAAACTGGGGACAGGGCAGCAAACTGCAAGAGAGGAGGGCAGGCAGAGGAAAGGAAAAGAGGCCCAGCGGCCCGAAGCAAGCTGAGGTGGAAAGGGGAAAGAAGGTCCAAGGGGGAGCATGTATATCCACATGTGCTTTCAAAGAAGGAATACAACAATAATGCTGCTGCAGCCCCAGGGCAGGCAGGCAGACACTAGGAGAGGTGGGGGAACGGATGGGGTGGAGGGAAGATGTCCTGCCACTCCCCCCCACAAATTCCCCAGCCATAGCAACCAAGCAGGAGGACAGCAGCAGCAACAGGGTCAAATTGAGGTTGCACAGGTGTGACTTTGCAACTTTAATGTTCTTAACGTGGTTTGTGTGTGTTGTATATAATTAGCTGATGCACAGATTAATTTACTATAAAAATAAAGCCCATTAGCTTGGTTGATGGTGCTGCTTCCCCCCTCCCACTCCCATTGTCTTTTATATCTTTGGCTGGTAGCCACCAAGTTAACAGCAGCAAATTAAATTAAGCCAAAAGACATTAAATATTTGTATGCAATAGACCACAGTAAAAATATTCAAGTGCCTTATTTTAACCACAGGGATGAAATTTTACAATGATCCTTTCTGAACCAGTTCTATTTATTCCAAGAACTCCTTGTTCAAGATCTTGCTTTATGGCTGATTCATTGACACAAGAGACCACAATTTCAAAATGAACTGAACTGCAATTGTTTTTTGATGAGGGTAAAAAATGGTTTAATCTAAGTGAAAGTTTCACGTTAGAAGTTGCGAATGGAATTTTGGATGACAGGATGATGAATACTGTATGGGCTCAGCTTCGGGTGTAAATCCTATTTCTTTTGTGGTATGGAAAAGAGAGAGGAGTCAAGAGTTATTTAGTCTGTGTGAAATTTTAAAGTTCCAAAATTCTATTTAGATATAAAATTCATTCTTCTGCTGAATTCCTACACAGATGCTCAAACTCTTTTCTTTCCAAAGCAAGGTTAACAATAAAAGTAACAATTAGCTCATATACATTTTCTGACAAAAAAGTGTCTGACTACTACTGTGCTTCCATATCTACTGACACTCTTGTGTTGTAAATTAAGGGTTTAACATGAAGTACAAAGTTGAGGCAGAAACTCTCGCCACATCACATGAATTAATGTGTATTAAAATAAAATTCTGCCAAGTTTAAAGTTAATACATGGAGTAAAATATTTACTGATTTGGCACACAGTTTATTAAGTCTCACTATTCATTGACAAAGTTTTTATTCTAGTCAATTTAATCTCTATCTTGATTCTTGTATGGGTCGGTCCCTACCTGAGCACCTTCTGAGTACGTAATGATTTAGTCAGACAACACCTGTGAGACAGGGAAGTATTCTGATTTTACACATATGGAAACAGGGGCCCAGGAGGGCAGACCCTCAGCTGGTATAAACTGTCACAACTTCATTGTGCTATGACAACTTATACTAGTTGAGGATCTGTTCCAGAGGGACGGACTTTGAGTTGCCCATCATCACCCAGGAAGTCTGTGGCAAAGCAGGGAGTAGAATCCAGCTGACCCAAGTCCTAGGCCAGTATTCTAGCCAGCACATCATTCCTCCTACTTCCTAGCATTATTGTGTGGGAACGAGGAAGAGGGGGAAAAGGGTTATGGGGGAACTGTACTAATTTTTGTTATAAACTACATAACATGTTGTAAAAACTAGCAAAGGAATTTTCACAAATCAATTCATATTAGTGTACAGTATTTATTACTTTCCCATAATTTCTGGTCAATTATTTTGATATGACAATTTTGAAATAAACTTACATTTAAAATCTATAAGACGACTATGGTTTTGATATTACAATATTAATTTGCTGATTTGCCCTCTTAATCCACATACAAGGTTCATCATTAGAAGAGACTGTACATTTTCCTTCACTTTACATGTGTTCATCATAAAACACAAGCTCCAAAGGTGGAAGGGTGTAAGATGAAAAAGTATCATATTTTAAGTGGTTCTTTGACCAAAAATGCACCAACTATATATTAAGCCAATGTGTTTCCTTGTAATTTTGATTTACTTATAGTATACCCTTTTGCAAAATATACAGCTAAACAACCGGCACAATAATAGTGTCCTTTTAATACAGGAAAATAATAAAGGAAACAGAAAAGACTAGAGGTTATAAACGTTATATTTGAGAATACCAGACTGATTCAAAGTGTTTCCAACACAAATAAGAAAGGCCATGCACAATATTTTTGTTAACAAAATGTCCTCAGTAGTCCACGAGAGATTGGTCTGCATGCAGCATATTAACAGAAGAAGGTTCAAATCACAAGAAAAGGAACTTTCTCCAATTATCTTTTAGGTCTGTCTAGGTCATCAATTGCTGCTAGCAGTTTCTGTCTTGCTTTTTTGTTGATGTGTGATCCCAGACAAACATTCACCAGATTGGTCAACTGCTTGGTGGAATATTCCTGGCCAAATAAAGCAGATCATTTTATATCAAATAACCAGACAAAAATATGCAGTTAAATAAAAAAACTGATTAATTTTTCAGTGTATAGAAGCTTTTGGTACACAAAAAAATATATTTAAAGCTGCTAGCTTAGCCAGGTCTGGATAATATTCATGTGGTTGTAAACAAAATAATTAGTGTTTTGCTACATGGCAGATTATAATGGAAAATGCTTACAGTTTAAAAGAGTGTTGGACAGAAAGTAATTCTGTGACTACTTAAACATCTTAAGCCACTTAAAATGTATTTTCCATTCCTTAGAAAAAAATATGCTAACTGGATAAACCTTTAATACAATTGCAACAATTTGCTAAAGAAACAGTGACTAACAAATTAATGACCTGTTTTTTTGAATTCTCACTTCCACTTGGCTTTTACTTAATATTTTTACCAATAGGATTTTCAACATTAGTTTTACTGTATGATAAAGAACAAATTTTAAAAATATTGTAAAAATTTTAATAGAATTTTTAACACTTGTAAAAACATCAGATTTGCCAGAATTCCCCTTTATTTTGCTGAAAAGGAGACTCCAAAATGTAACCTCCACCAGCAAATACAAATGAGAATTATTCAATGTAGGTCAACAAATGACTGCTTACTATTTCTCATAGTTCAAGATATAATGAGGCAAATGCATTGTTTTCACCCAAGTAAAGCAAACTTCTAGCTGGATTTAAAATAATCCTGGAACATAGATTCAATGTATCATTTCAAAAGACTTTTCATCCTAACAGTGCGTGGCCCCAAACAGTACAATTATTGATTGTTTAGACTGCAGTAGCACTAGATACTATGCAAACACAGATGGAGAAATAGCTAAGATAGTAAGTTGGATTCTGGCTCCTCATTTTGGATGAAGGAAAAAAAATATGCTTCTTTTACTTTTTTTTTTGCTTTATTACTTTGTTTTAAAAATCCATTTGCAGAGACGGAGAAACTTAAAATTTATAGCTTAATTATAAACATTCATTTTGGATGATTAATCAGTGCATTTTATGTTCCATGCAACTTTTCAGATATTTTTAATTTTATTAAGGGATGGAGGCTAATAGTGAGAAAGCTTTCCACAAAACTGGCCAATTTCCTTCCATTTGTTTCCCAGAGTTCCAATAGCAGCATATAATGGACTTCTTTGCATGTCATTATCCATTATGCTCTCCAGCTCACAGCTATTTAAATTCTGGTGTGTGAACCCTGGGAACTAACTCAAAGTCCCAATTTGTCAAATTCTCATTAGACAGGATTGTGGAAGATTTTTCCAATTTTGTAATCAACATATGGCAATTTTCTTGTACTTGGATCATAATACTGTACCAGCTTCACCTTTTCAGAATACATTGCTGTCTGTACTAACGAGGCTGAACTAGGCAGGCATTGTTTGACTGAAACACCCCCAACAATCATGCTGATGATTATGCTGGGAAAAGATTCTGCCCACTCACTGATGAGCCAACCTCGACTTGTTAACCCACTTGGACATAAGAGTGGCTCTTTGAAGGCATGGCGGTTGTACAGTATTTTGGAAAGCGCTCCAACAGGCTTAAAGGAGTGTACGGTTATATAACTGGCATGAGAAAAAACTATGTACACTCAAAAATCACTACTTACAGTATCAGAGGGAGTCTGAAGAAATGTTGGACTCTCATAGTGTGTCAAGAATTAGCGACTGAAAAGTCCTAGTAGATCATCCAGTCCACCCGCCCCTGCCAGTGCTGGCTTGTCCTCTAGCATACTTCTATTAGTGTATTGTCCGGTCTGGTTATAAATGCTCCAAATGAAGGAGGAGTTCTCAGCCCTTCCCAGGGAAGTATTATACAACGTTTAGATTTTTCAGGGAGATTATCCTGATATTCAGCCTAAGTTTTCCATTTCTTATTTGTATCCTTACTTCTACATATACACCCTTATACCTCGCTAAGCATTTCCTCTCCTTCCTTCTTGTTCTGACCCTTGAAGTATTTTAGACTTATGCTGTCACTATTCAGCCCACCAACCATATTTCATTATTGCAATGCTTTCTAAAAAGCCCCTCCAGCCCTCTTGATCGATCAACTGTCTTTGTTACAACTGGTCATGGACTACTGCTGTCAAAGTAGCAGACTCAAAGGAAAAGGAAAGAGTTGTCCCTGACTGGCTGTTCCATCCCTGTCAAGTGAACACAGAGTGCTGTGACCACTCATCTGCCCTACAGTCTTCTTGTGTGGGAGTACCAAAGGGTTTTATTTTGTTGTCTGTTGTAGCTAGTTAGGGGTGCTTCAAACTACAACCGTCAAGATGATCCCATGTCCTTTCAGTTGGTGAAGGCCGCCACTAGGTCCAGTGCGGTGGAGACTGTCAATGTCTCCTGAAGGTCGACAGGAGACTATTATTCTTAAAAAGGCTGCTGTGAGACCTTTGTTCAGGAATCCAACTCTTAATGTTGACAGGTTTGTTAACTACTGACCAACCTATTTCTAACTGCTACTTTTTGTAAAGGTTATCAAGCAGATGGTGGTGAGACAACTCAGGGAGTTTGTGGCATCCTCAGATGGTCTAGATACTGGTTCATTAGGTTTTAGATCTTGTGTGGGGTAGGAACCACACTGGTAGTATTATCTGGCCTTCTCTAACAATGGATACAGAGAAAATGTTTATACACACACTCTTGAACTTAACTGCCACTTGGGACACCATTGATTAGAAGGAGTTTTTTATGCACCTGTGGACTGTGTTGCTTGAGTGGCTCTTACCTTTCTACTCCCCACTTTTTGATCTGCTACAATCTAGACCTCAATCTTTTGGCTAACACCTGCAGGATCCATATGTTTGCCACAGCATTTGGAGAGCAGAGGATTGAGGGCAAGAAGGGATTTCATTATTATTATTATTCTTTCTGTGGAGGGCTTTAATTCTTACACCTGATCAGTAAGTGTGTGTATTTACTGTTAGGGTGGCATAAGCAATTTATAACTGTAATTTTCACAATAAAATATCTTAGGTAAGAGCAATGAGAGGGTGGCATAGACACTTGTTTATGTATTCTAAACCTAATAATAAAGTAAGTAACATGTATGCAATGCTGCTGGGGTGTCTCTAATTTGCATGTGACATTCTGTTCTACTTCTTTATGTTATTGGACTCAGGGCAGCTGGTCGGCTTACCAAATCTTGCCAGCATCAGGTCTTGAATAAGGGTGACCTGTTGGTTGTTAGTTTTGCTTATATTAGGCTTACACAGTAGGCCCCAATCAGGGTCCCATTGTGCACAAACATGTATTAACTAGACAGTCCATGATCTAAAGAGCTTAAAATTAAGGCTATCGATTAATCACCGTTTGCTCATGCGATTAAACGCAATTAATGTTTTTGAGTTAAAAAAAGAATCGCGATTAATCGCACTTTTAATTGCACTGTTAAACAATAGACCAACTGAAATTTATTAAATATTTTGGATGTTTCCTACATTTTCATATATTGTATCCTGTGTTGTAATTCAAATCAGAGTGTATATTTATGATTACAAATATTTGCACTGTAAAAATGATAAAACAATAAACAGTATTTTTCAATTCACCTCATATGAGTACTGTAGTGCAATCTTTGTCCTGAAAATGCAACTTAAAAATGCAGATTTTGTTATATAACTGCACTCAAAAACAAAATAATGTAAAACTTCAGAGCCTACAAATCAAGTCCACTCAGTCCTACTTCTTGTTCAGCCAATCGCCAAGACAAACAAGTTTATTTACATTTACAGGAGATAATGCTGCCCTCTTATTTACAATGCCACCAGAAAATAAAAACAGGCATTTGCATAGTACTTTTGTTGCCGCATTGCAAGGTATTTATGTGCCGCATATGCTAAATATTCGTATGCTCCTTCAAGGTTCGACCACCGTTCCAGAGAACATGCTTCCATGCTGATGACACTCAAAAAAATAATGCATTAATTAAATTTGTGACTGAACTCCTTGGGGGAGAATTGTATGTCCCTTCCCTGTTTTACCCACATTTTGCCATATATCTGATGTTATAGCAGACTCGGATGATGACCCACCATATGTTCATTTTAAGAACACTTTCACTGAAGATTTGACAAAATGCAAAGAAGGTACCAATGTGAGATTTCTAAAGATAGCTATAGCACTTGACCCAAAGTTTAAGAATCTGAAGAGCCTTCCAAAATCTGAGAGGGATGAGGTGTGGAGCATGCTTTCAGAAATCTTAAAAGAGCAACACTCCAATGCAGAAAATACAGAACCCGAACTACCAAAAAAGAAAATCAACCTTCTGCTGGTGGCATCTGACTCAGATAATGAAAATGAACATGCATCGGTCCGCACTGCTATGGATTGACATGGAACAGAATCTGTCATCAGCATGGACACATGTACTCTTGAATGGTGGTTGAAGTATGAAGGGACATATAAATCTTTAGTGCATCTGGCATGTAAATATCTTGCAATGCTGCCGGCTACAACAGTGCCATGAGAATGCCTGTTCTCACTTTCAGGTGACATTGTACACAAAAAGTGGGCAGCATTATCTCCTGAAAATGTAAACAAACTTGTTTGTCTGAGTGACTGGCTGAACAAGAAGTAGGACTGAGTGGACTTGCAGGCTATAAAATTTGACTGTTTTATTTTTGAATGCAGTGTTTTTCTGACATTATTCTAACTTTGGTAGTTCAACTTTCATGATAAAGAGATTGTACTACAGTACTTGTATTAGGTGAATTGAAAAATACTATTTTTTGATTTTTTACAGTGCAAACATTTGTAATAAAAAATAAATACAAAGTGAGCTCTGTAACACTTTGTAGTTTGTGTTGTAAATTAAATTAATATATTTGAAAATTTAGAATGCATCCAAAATATTTAAATGAATGATATTCTATTATTATTTAACAATGCGATTAATCACGATTATTTTTTTAATCGCTTTACAATCCTACTTAAAATATAGGCTAATGGGAAGAAGCAAGAGGGAGATGAAACTATCAAATGGGAAGGGGAAGGAAGGACAGAGGATGAATTAACAATGAGTGAGCACATATTTGTATAGACTAGCTGTGTGCACAATAAAGCTCACCACCTGCCAGGCTGTTACCAGTGCAATGGCAGGATTCTGTAGACATCCCAGCACAAATTAGTTATAAGGAAGGATTTGGAAGATGATAAAGTAGACTAATGGTTTTTTTTCCCTCCCACAGGTAATCTAGTGCCATGCATAAAAGATTAACAGTAACTCTTTGTGACATTGTGCAGTCTATGGTTCTATAAAAATATTATAAGTGAATATAATGTAACTGGGATATGCTTCATGCAAAAGGTCTCTTGTAAGGTATCATTACAAAGCTTATAATCTACAGAGTGTGATCATCCTATTTGTATAAATGTATCAGTCTTGTATCTGAAACTAGAAATATGAAATAACTCTGAGGGCCTATTGTAATTATGCAAAGTGTGGGCCATTAATGGTGGTTTGGAATCTTGATGACTCCCATTAACCAGGACCATTGTCTACAGATGGCTGCGAGTCTTCCTGTATATGTGTGCGCTGGCAAGTGGGTAATGAAGTCTTGCAGTGACATGTGATCATGTCACCTGAACTGGAATCCATCTTTAACCTGATGCTTTTCTGGGGGGGGAGGAAGAAACCCAGAGGGACAAAGGGTTCCCGCCTTATGCAAAAGATATATAAATGGGTGGAACAGAACAAAGAGAGAGAGAGGAGCATCATGAAGAATCCCCTAGCTATCACCTGAGCTGAAACAAGAGCTGTACCAGGCCTGGAAGGTGTCCAGTCTGAGGAAAAAAAACTTACTGAAGCATCTCTAAGGGTGAGATTATCTGTATTTAATTTGATTAGACATAGATTTGTGCATTTTATTTTATTTTGCTTGGTGACTTACTTTGTTCTGTCTGTTACTACTTGGAACCACTTAAATCCTACTTTCTATATTTAATAAAAATCACTTTTTACTTATTAATTAAATCAGAGTGTGTATTAATACCTGGGGGAGCAAGCAACTGTGCATCTCTCTCTATCAGTGTTATAGAGGGCGAACAATTTATGAGTTTACCCTGCATAAGCTTTATACAGGGTAAAACGGATTTATTTGGGTTTAGACCACATTGGGAGTTGGGCATCTGAGTGCTAAAGACAAGTACACTTCTGTGAGCTGTTTTCAGGTAAACCTGCAGCTTTGGGGCAGGTAATTCAGACCCTGGGTCTTTGTCGGAGCAGATGGGAGTGTCTGGCTCAGCAAGACAGGGTGCTGGAGTCCTGAGCTGGCAGGGAAAACAGGAATAGAAGTAGTCTTGGCACATCAGTTGGCAGCTCCCAAGGGGGTTTCTGTGATCCAACCCGTCACACTCTTCACTTAATAAGCTAGATATTTGTTTGGTACACATCATTATGAGACATGGATTGGTCTTCCATCTGTGAATATTCGTTTATATGTATTAAAGGCTTATAATGGAAAATTATGGCACCTTAGGTACAAAAAATGATTGAAGCATGTTTGGTGATCCATGTGTGCAATGGAAAATCAGTAGCCATGTACATATTTTACACACACACACACACACACACACACACACACACACTCTAAAGCACTGAGAGTGTATTGTTATTAATGTGATACCATCACCATGAAAAAAACAGTCTTGATAAAAGAAAAGTATCAAAATTCAACTCTTACCCTGTGCTCCTTGATCCAGCGCTCCATGTCATTTTCAGTCAGATAGTAAGCTTTAATGTAGGTCTCCACGAATTCCTTATCCGGAATAGGTCTAATGTCTGTTAGCTTTTCTAGTTTCATTAAAAACTGCTGGAAGTCCAATTGCATCAGGGCACGCCCTTCATTGCTACACTTCTTGACATTGGCATAACTAAAATGGGTAACAAGTGAAAAGAAATGACTAAAAGGAGGTGAACAACATCTGTGAGATAAGTGGGATTCATTTGTATCTTAGGCCTTAAAACCATAAGGATGCATATAATTATGGTTCTGACTTGAAGGCTAAGAGTTCACGCCCTCACTCTTCCAGATGCAAAATTATTTTCACTGTTTATTATTTGTATTACCATTGCACCTAGGAGTCCCACTCATGGACCACTGTGCTGTACAAATAGAACAAAAAGACAGTCCCTGCCCCAAAGAATTTACAGTCTAAATATAAGAAAAGAGACAACAGGTGGGTAAAGACAGAGAAAGGGGAGTCCTAGGAAACAATGAAACAGCATTGGTCAGCATGACAGGCAGTGGCCTCAGCACACGAGCAGTCTAACTGTTGTCAATGTTTTTTTGTTTTTTAGGCATCATGGCCAAAAAAAAAAAAAGTTTTAAAGAGAAATTTGGAGGAGGATAATGTGGGAGCGTCAGAGACATTTACAGAGAGCACCTCCCAAGCTTGAAAGGCAGCATGGGATAAACCACGAAAGTGCTTGTCTGAAAATTTGACAAGGGGGTGATGGAGGCTGGCACTGTGGGCCAATAAGAGGCAAGAGTCAACATTTTCATATTGAATGAGAGAAAAGAGAGGTAGGGTAGGGATAGGTAATGAAAGGCCTTGAAAGTGAAAACGAACAGCTTATGTTTGATGCAATAGAGAAGGGAAGAGGCAACCAGTGGAGGGATTCAAAGAGAAGATGACATGGTCAAAGTGATAGGCTAGGAAAATGGTCTTTGCAGCATCAATATGAATGGATTCAAGATGGGCGAGACTACAGCGTGTTTGTAATCTGAGGGGAAAGACAGGGAGACTAAGGGACAGGATGAGAGTGGCTGCAAAGGAGATCAGGAGATGGGTTGAGGATGGCGTCACTGGGGCAAGTGGAGGGTATTAGAGGATGCGAACAGACAAGAATCTTCTACTTTTCCCCGCCCAGAGGATTCAGGGGGTGTGGGGTCTTCGGCGGCGGGTCCCGGGACAAATTGCCCCACTTACCCCCCCTCTCTGGGCGGCCCTGGACGGCAGAACTGAAGGCTGAGAGAATGAAATTGCAGTGGAAGAAGTCAGCCTTTCACAGGATTTCTGCAAGAGATGCTCAGCAGCATGAGAGCAGGAAGGGAGGAAGCGGATACTGGGGATGATCCAGGGCTGGGAGTTGGCAACGAAGACCTTGTGATGGGAGAGGAGGACAGAAGAGTTACAGGTGGAGGATACGAAAGCATGGAGAGAATCAACTCGTATTGATAGAAAAGTGGAAGGAGAGGGTGGAGAGCAGATGAGACATCAGTGCTGATGGACTGGAGTCATGGAAAGACTGAATGAGAGGGCATGAGGCTGAGGCTGATGGGTGATGCTGAAAGAGGCCATGTCAAAGAGGGGACGACCAAGTCAAGTGAATGGAAGAGTTAAACCAGGGCTGCAGGCCAAATGAGGAGGTGAGGGTGAGGGTGAGGAGATGTGTGCAGCCAAGGGGTCAGATGGGTCATTAACATGGAAGCTGAAGTCACAGAGGATCAGTAGAGAAGATTGCGAGGAGGAAAAGAGAGCATCAGGAGCTGAAATCAGAAGGGACGACTGATGGGGAGAAGTTGGGTGGGCACTAGTGTAGGCCTGGCAGCAACATGCTGGGGTCGAGGAGAGACGAGGTGGATGCAGTGGTGTTCAAAAGAGAAGAAAGATGGGGGAGGAGAAAGGGAGGGATTGGAAGCAGCAGGAATGGGAATGGCAAAGGCCAATATTCCCATCACAGTCTCATTCAAGGTAAGGAGTGAGAGAGAAGGAAGGCCCTCTGTAAGAGATGGCACCTGAAGAAGCAATGTCAACTGTAGGGATCCAGGTCTCTGTAAGAGACAAGAAATGGAGGGAGCAGAATACAAAGGGGTTATGGATGGCTGTGATCTTTTTAGAGCTGGAGTGGATGTTCCAGAGACAGCAAGAGAAGGGGAGGACAAAGGAGGATGGGCGTTAGAATAGGACAGTTGGCATGAGGAGAGCTGTTGTGGTGGTGGTGAGAAGTGGAGAGGGGGGTAGAAAGGTACGGGAAGGGTTTGGGTAGATGTCATCAGAGGTGAAGAGGAGGAGGATACAGATGGGGGACCTAGGCTTATGCTGGCAGGAAAGGGAAGATCAAGTTGCAAAGGGAAAAAGGAGTGGGCAGAGGTGGTGGAACTGTAAACGGGTGAGGGTAATGAGGAAGGGAAGATAGAGTCAGCAGGAAAGAAGGAAGAAAGGAGAAGGAGGAAGTAGGAGGATGGCAGATATCATGATGCAGAAGAGAGGTGTGGTGAGAGCCATGGGTGAGTGGACAAGAACACAAACAAACAACAAAATGTCAAAAGATGTGCTGCTGTCCCCAGTGCCGAGTACAAACTGGCAGTACTGGCAGAGCCCCCCATTTACAGTCCCTGTGGGGAGTGGGGGGACTATGACTGAGCCCCTCACTTGTTTTCCTATCTCTCCCTACCACAAACAATAGTGGATGAATGGGTAGGAAGCTTCCTGCTCCCTCGCATCTTAGTGGTACTGCTAGGCTGGTCTTCAGGATGGAACTCCATGTTAGCAAGTCTCCATGCCCTTCCTGGCAAGGGTATCATCAGACAGAAGCACGGTAATCTGGCTACCATTATATCATATATTTGTATTAGATACTATTCTGTGTTGATCTCTTCTCCTCACTACTTTGACGACGTATAGTCCTCTAAAGACTGTAAGCTATCTAAGAAAAGGGTGTGTCTTATTTTACGTCCACACTTTTGGGTACTATACAGTGTCAATCATCAGTAACAGCCATGTGTCTGCACACCCCCACACCTGTTAGCATATTTTAGGGACCAATCTTTTAAATGAACTCAATGTAAGCAAGCTCCTGTGCCTGCAAAGAGCCTCGCTGACATCAGGTGCAAGAGTCCACCAAAGTGGAGTTCACAGCTTTATGGAATCTAAGGCCCTCACCTTACAAACATTGCCATTACAGAAATATTTACTGAAGACTAACTTTACAGAGGCGTTCATAGACCACTTACCCTTCCACAATAGTTCTATTGGCTAGTCGTATACAATGCTCCCAAAGAATATTTGACACTGGCAATGGAATACGGACTCTTTTAGACACCTCATTCAACCTTCTGTTAAACTGTTCAAATTCCTGGTGAAATAAAAATAATACATTATTACATAAGCATAAAAGAATGATTACACTGTACACTTCCTTTGGTTAGGTAAGAGATGCAGAGAGATGAACCAGAAAAGGTGTAAGCAAAACAAGAGGCACTTAATGTAAACAGGTTACAGTGATAAACATAATAGTAAGTAAGATTGAGAGCATACCAATTTCTTCTCATCTACTGACGAAACATTTACTGTATTATTTCTTAGATATCTAAGTGTGGATTTAGTTGCCTCATCTTAGACACTGAAATGTAAAAATTTTGGCCCTAATATTATGAAATCCAACCTATGACCAGTGAAAAAAAATCCAGTGATGATCCATTTATTCCCAGTCAACTACCTGTATTATCTAACTCTGCAAGAGTAGCAAGGAAATTTAATAGTTTTTCATTCATAGGGAACCTTTAACGCCAGATAATTCCAAATTACTTCAAAACTTATACCCATCCAGGACTATCATCCACGGAAATGAAACTAACTCTGGGGACTATGCTAACTTAGGGTTACCATATTTCAGTAAGCAAAAAAGAGGACGGGAGGAGCCCCGCCCCCGTCCTGCCCTAGCCCCACCCCTGCCCCTTCCACTTCCCGCCCCCTCAAAACCCCCAACCCTCCCCCCGTTCCTTGTCCCCTGATTGCCCCCTCCTGGGACCCCTGCCCCTAACTGCCCCCCAGGACTCCACCCCCTACCTAAGCCTCCCTGCCTCTTGTCCCCTGACTGCCCCCTCCTGAGACCCTCCCCCCCATCCTAACTGGCCCCCTAGGACCCTACCTGTACCCTGATTGCCCCAACCCTTATCCACACCCCCACCCCCAGACAGACCCCTGGGACTCCCATGTCCCATCCAACCACTCCCCACCCCCTGACATCCCCCCCCCAGAACTCCCGACCCATCTAAACCCCTCTGCTCCCTGTCCCCTGACTGCTCCGATCCCTCTCCCCACTCCTGCCCCCTGACAGCCCCCC
>NC_048299.1:44773107-44822008 GCF_013100865.1 Trachemys scripta elegans | reverse complement strand
CACTCCTTGTCCCCTGACACCCCCCTCCTGGGACCCCTGCTCCTAACTGCCCTCCAGAACCCCACCCCCTACCTAAGCCGGCTCAGAATGCAGGGAGGGAGGGGGGAGGAGGAGCTCTACAGCTGCTCCGGAGTCCAGCCCAGCAAGCTGCAGGGGAAGGGCTCTGGCTGCCAGCCCTTTCCTGCAGCCCTCCCAGCCACACCTCGCTCTGCATGGGGGGGAAATCCCGGACATTTTTAGTGATTTACAAGTTCCCCCCCGGACGCTATTTTTAACACAAAAAGGAGGACATGTCTGGGTAAATCCGGACGAATGGTAACCCTATGCTAACTATAACAGCACACGGCAACACTATGTAACAGGTTAAGTTGGTAAGTATAGAACCCAACTGAAAATACAATGAATTACTGCTCCAGGTAATTCATTCAGTCCAGCCAATTTCAGCTATGACTGATAGTAGTTACTAATGTGCAACTATGGCTATTTGGCGGCTTTTGTGAAATGAGCGTGTAGGTCTCATGGTAGTGTCTCCATCATTGAAAAAAAAAAAAAAAGTCTGCTAACATTTGTATCAAGTGACACCTTTGTAAACGTTAAATGAGCATTGTCTATGAACTATCCCCCCATCCCAGAGTTAGTCTTTCTAGATCAGCCTTGAAGCAATCTGATGTGGTAGGGCAGGGAAAAGCTTGCATTGTAGCTGCTCATACTATACCTATTCTGTAGTTAAATAAAGGACTTTGTTTCAGGGCTGTTAATTAGCACTTTTTTACAAATACAAACAAATTAAGAACAAAAAACAACTACAGAGAGGGAATTTCAGTAGAGAGATTGAAATACCCAAAACTGGTATTTGGCTAGGACAACAGTGCTAAATGCATTTCCTCAAGAAAAACAGAGGCACCAAAACTTCCTTGCCTTAAATGGCAAACTTTATCTACTATCATGAAGGTGGAGATGCCTATTCCGCCATATTGGTGAAACATGAGGGAAGAAACCAACTAATGTATCTACTTCCCTTAGAAGTACATGTTCACAGTGGAGACTTCTGCAAAATCTATTGGCTATTATATGCAACACACTGTTTATGTCAGACACTCAATGTCAGTGCTCTCCAGATGACAACCAGTATAGGTAGCAAAAAGTTCTCTCTTCCCAACTAAATAGTCACCCAGAAACTACTGTATGTAAACTTTTTAGTTACATAATCTAGAGACCACAATGGAATAAAATTGCTTTTGTTCTTGTCCTGAGGCTCAAATATATCCACTGTTCTGTGTTTCATGGAAGCCACTCCATTACTGAACCGTAAGTAGAAAAATTGCTTCAAAGGGCCCAGTAAAAAAATAAACAGCATAACAAAGGCAAACTGCAAAGATTTACAACCATCTTCCATTGCTATAATACATTCTCGCTTGCAGATTCTCACTTCTTTCCAATATTTTTCCTTAAAAGTGGAGACTGGATATAATGGACAAAAGTGTAGAGGTGTCTGTTCCAATGTGTAGACTCTACATTTTTATAAAATATATACTAGATTTCACAATTCACTGCATAAAAAGGAAGCCTTCCAACCTCTAACGAGCTGAGAAATGTTTCTGCCATTAACGTTGTAGTTATTTTCTAAAGACCTGCATACAATTAAAAAAATTGTTGGTGTGAATATATATTTAAAGCAAAGTATAAATTATGCTGTGCTGTATGTGGGAGGACTAGCTTATATGTAATGAAGAGCCTTAGGCAATTAAGATGCCCATTTCTCATCAGCTTTCAGTGGGAGCTGGATGCCTAACTGTCTTAGGTTCCTTTTAAAAATCCAGCCTGTGTCTTTATATTAGTATCTTATGTTAGTATCTGATGCGTACATTTTCTTGCCCTGTCTCTAGGGCCCAAGAAGGGCTTATAATGTTTTTAGGATAACTTGCAGGACTGCTTTACCCTACAGGATCTATGGTAAATGTCAGATGATACAACCCCTCAAAAGAATCCACTGGCCATGTCTGATGTGTTTAACAATGCAACTACTTTCTACTAGCCTTCTACCTGCCATTCAGAGTTTTAGCTTGAATGAAAACTGCAGAGTTATTCAGCTATAATCTCTTCCACCCAAAGAGTGCTAATGGGTAATAAGTTTTAATAAACTTTACAAATTGAATCTATGGACAACAATGGAGTATTAAATGTACCCTGAAGTTTACCATATTTTTGCCAGTAGCAAGACAAAAAGGGAATTCGGAAAGTACACCCCATCCTAATGAACAAGAATAAATCACCACATTGTATCCTCTAATCTTGTCTCTACTACAGCTTTACCTTAGGAATTACAGTAATAATTGTATCTTTTTGTAGGATTATATCTAATACACTAGGTGTTTCCCAGAAAATATTCACCTTTAAAAGAGCATCAACATAGACATTGTGTTGTGACATGATCTCTTTCACATCCCACTTCACATTAGCCATGAGGAGCAGCATCTGTTCATAATCAATAGCTTTAGCAGCTACAATCCAATAAATTGGTTTGCGTAGTTCACTGGCGGTTGACACCGTCTGAAAAAGAAGTTAAATAGAATTTGGTGTAATAGAACTTCTTGTTAACATAAAGTAATGTATGACAATACCATGTAAACACCCTCATAATATAGCACAAATTATGAAACTTCGGTTTAAAAATGAACAGTGAATGGCAGAATCCTGACCTGAGAGTAGAATTGCTGGAGAAAGGGTTTCTTGGCTGCAGGCATCACAGCATCAAGATGCGACTGAAGGAACTCAAACTGCTCAGCCAAAAACACCCTAAGAAAGCATATAAAATTCATTGTGATCCGAGTACAATATTTAACGGGCATCTACTTTTTATTTCTTTGCAGCAAATAGTCTTGGAAGCAGTCCAGGCATAAAAGCGCCTTTGAAAGCTTTTAGCTTTAAAACTTTGTTTCTATTTTTATGTCGATAGTCTGTCAGGAACTCAGTATTTTATACTTTTGCTCCTTTCCATTCCCATGTGGTTCATAGTAGATCATACATAAAAGGCCTAATCCAAGGCCAGCTGAAGTCAATGGAAAGATTTAGATCCTATTAGATTCCATCAGGTGTTAACATCCATCAATTGATGATTTACTTCTAATTTGAAAACAGCAATCTATTTATTGTGTTTTATGACTTTAAGATGGACCTCTCAAAAAGATAGGCAGTGACCATAATTATTTAAACACCTCATGGATTTTAAAAAGGTGGTTTACAGTAAATAACTTACAAGGATTCTGTGGCTACCACTCTCTCTGCCAAACCATACAGAGTATTGCCAGATGTTAAAACTACAAGATGACTGAGGTGTGGGCTTGGCACTTTCTCCTTTCTCTCTTCAGCAGCTGTGAGGGTGCCAGTGGTATCAGTAGAGACCTCCTAAAACAAAAATTTTAAAGACTGAAAAAAACTAATCAATTGTAAAATATGGAATTTCAGCATCAAACTAGAGTTGAATCAAATTTAACAACTGATTGTCTCAGGGAATGGGTAATAAAAAGCCTCTCTAGTCTAGGTTGCAAGTGAAATCCAGTCCAGATCAATGGTGACCAAAGTTGTTACTATTAGAACATTTAATATCCCAGATGAAATGACTTATCTTAGTCCAGTTCCTAGTGGACTGATACGCAGGCCACAGAAACTAATGCAGTTTGCACCAATTGTGGCAGTTTATCCATACACACTTTGACTTAACTGCATAGACAGTGAACCAGCTCCTCACCCCTAGAGAGGATCTGACTTTAGACACATGAGCAGGAAGAGTGTAGGGAAGTTGACACTGCTGCTGCCTGTGCTGTCCTTGTTTGGTGGCTAATAAGGGACTCTTCTAGGTTGTGATTTTCACCTAGTCACAAAATTTACAATCAAATGGAAATTATATATCTAAAATAACTCTGATCTTATTCTGTAGGAATTCCCATCCTGCAGAAATCTCATTTTCATATTACTTAAGTGGAAAAGCAGAGGAAAATAATTTGCTCATATAAAAAAGTAGAAGTAGTAATCACCAAATTTCTCATTACACAGTAGAATGCTCAGCTGGTACATGACTCAAGACAGAAAAAAATGCATTAGGCCAAGGAAAGGAACTGGTTATGACAAACAAGTTACACAGATATCTAAATGCAAAACTCAGAGTATGTCTACACTGGGACACGAAAGAAAATTAATCAAAATTAACTTTCAAAGTGGATTCGTACCCTTAATTCATTTTATCTTAATTCACAAAGCGAAAAACTAGATTTAATTAAGACCACTTTAATTCTGAATCAGAGTGTCCACATGGGGGTTCAATGTGGTTTAAGTTTCAAAGTAGATAGTTAATTCAGATTAATTTTCCTGAGTGTTCCTGTGTAGACAAGCCTTTAGAAAACAATGGAAAATTTTAGGTGTGCAAATAAAAGCATCCAAAGCAGAGAGATTCAGTACTGACATTAACCAAGATGAGCAAAATCACATCAGAGCTAGCTGATCTCATAAGATTTCCATGTTTTCCCAATCTTGCAAGATTTCTGCCATTTGGACACAGTTTTATGAGATTTCAACACCATCAGATCTAGTCCTGATTCCTGCTTTTCTTCACACCTGAGCACCATCCTCAACTTAATCCGCTGGCTAGAGGATCCCCAAAAAATCATGTCGCAAGAAGCTGCAATTTTATCAAAAAGAAAAGAAGGAAAGAAAGAAAATGAATATAGTCTTTGGCCACAGATGCCCTGTGCTACAATTCTTCCCCGCCCCCAAATAGGGATAGTGCAAATGTAAAAAAAAGCATCAGCCAGCCTACAGGGCATGCGCAAAGGTGCGGCTACCATAAAAATCAGCAAGGGCAATCTGTGCCAGGACTTCTTTCTATGCTACAGTGCAGTTGAAGCTAATAGTTCCCTGTATACTATGCTCTGCTGAATCTGTCTTGATAAATACCATGCAAGTGTTAAGTCAAGCAGCTATTTAAATTGTTTAAAAATGAACCACTGTTCATAACTGAAACTCCTCAAATGATTGGCAAACCTCACACCTATAATTCTCAACCTGCTAATGCTTAACACAGGTCTTTAAAAGCAGCAGTTCACAGCAAGAGCACTATGAAAATGCACTGGTTAAAAGCTTGTCTTCAAAAGCAAGATCAGGCCCACCAGAAACATTTGTGTCACAGTTCAGGGCAACTGTACCTTATTTTTCCAGTTACATAAGTAACCAATGCCAATATGACGACATTGATTATTAAACATTTATATTTTGGTAGCACCCAAAAGCTACAGGGGTATACTGTCCCCACCTAAAAGGTTTAGAGTCTAAAAGACACCAGCAGAGACAAAGGGTTTGGGAAAGGGATACAACACACAAGCTGTGACATATTACAGATACATAGAATATCCTATATCAATTTTATTAATGTTATATCAGGGGTTCTCAAACTGGAGGTCGGGACCCCTCAGGGGGTCGTGCGGTTATTACATGGGGGGTCGCGAGCTGTCAGCCTCCACCCCAAACCCCACTTTCCCTCCAGCATTTATAATGCATTTATACTAAAAAGTGTTCTTAATGTATAAGGGGGGGGGGGGACTGCACTCAGAAGCTTGCTGTGTGAAAGGGGTCACCGGTACAAAAGTCTGAGATCCCCTGGGTTAGATGTATCTGTATGGAGTTTATATTTTAGCTCCATAGTAGAGTTTCCAGTGGGAATTAAAGTCACTGCAGGGTAATTAACAGAAATCTGTAAGCAGATAAGTCTGAAGAAGCCTCACCTCCACAGGGGAAATTACATATACTAATTTGATAAACTGGTTAAAGAGAGTTAACAAAGAATCGCGAACTGTATAAAGAGATTACCCTGAAGCAGGGAGAGAGATCACTCTCACTGTATTCAAGAACTACTTGTCACTGTGACCAAGAGACAGGACTGGCTCTAACTTTTTTGCTGCCCCAAGCCGCTGGAGCCCAACCCACCTCTGAGCGTCTCTCCGCTGGAACCCTGCCCCCCCCCCAGAGCGCCGCGCCCCGCCCCCCACCCCCCCGAGTGCCACGCCCCGCGCCGCCGGAGCACCCCCCCTGCGGAATGCCGTGCCGCCCCCCCCAGCACCCCAAGATTGGCCGCCCCTTACCAGGTGCCGCCCCAAGCATGTGCTTGGTTGCCTGGTGCCTGGAGCCGGCCCTGCCAAGAGAGACAGGGCCTGCAGTACTTTGCTCCTTTCAGGTTTTTCATGTGGAAGATGGGCAACTGACTGGTAAGCTAAAACCTCCATGTAAGCTCTTTATTTTATTTAAAATAGGTTTTCTTTGTAATACTTTTGTTCTGAATAAATACTTTGCTTCATGAAGACTGGCTCATCACTAGCTAACCCTGTCATAGCCCTCGAGAGAGCAGAATTGCAGGTGCTGACCTAAAATCAGACCTGCTAAGGTGATCACAGTGAATTGCAGCCTAAATACCTGGTCTAGAGGTAGAGAGTGATGGGACTGCACCACGAGAAAGGTGACCGCTAGAGACTTGAGACCTACGCAGGGTGCCCTCCAAGAAACCATGAAGGAGTCAGAGGTGCAATTACCTTAGAAATTGTGATACAAGAAAACACAGATAGTTGCCACAGTTTTGTTATTTTCTTTTTACTGGGGTTAGAAAGAGTGAAGAGGAATAGCAAGGATTGGGGAGCTACAAGAGTAAATGTGTAAGGAAAAGGAATCAAGAGGAACAGTCACAGCTGCCTATTCACGGTCAACCAGCAGGATGATTCTGTAGGCATCAGGCAGAAGGACTCTAGATGAGGGATCTGAAAGAGGATAAGGTACTGGTTGTACACATTTTTTTCCTGGGAGCTTTTCACATATATAAAGTAAGGCTGTCGATTAGTTACAGTTAACTCACATGATTAACTCAAAAAATGAATCGTGATTAATCACAGTTTTAATCGCACTGTTAAACAATAGAATACCAATTGAAATTTATTAAATATTTTGAATGTTTTTCTACATTTTCATATATATATTGTATTCTATGTTGTAATTGAAATCAAAGTGTATATTTTTATTACAAATATTTGCACTGTAAGAATGATGAACAAAATATTTTAAATTCACCTCATACAAATACTGTAGTGCAATCTGTCATGAAAGTGCAGTTTACAAATGTAGATTTTTTTTGTTACATAACTGCACTCAAAAACAAAACAATGTAAAACTTCAGAGCCTACAAATCCACTCAGTTCTACTTCTTGTTCAGCCAATCACTAAGACAAACTGACAGGATCCCCCCGGGGTGAAGTCTGGGACTGTGGGACCACTGTGCCCCCTTAACTTTCTCCAGCCTGGGCTGTCTCTCACAATGCCTTGTTAATGACCAGCAGCAACCCCTCCAGGCACTGTGATCACTCAGCACAACAGCATGTGGAGCCCCACACACCCAGTTAGATTGCATAAATGCTCCCAGAGCCACTCATGAATCACACAGAGAAAGGGACCAGAGTCAAATCCCTGCCCCCAGCACTGTACCTCAGGAATATACAGTCTTGCACTGCTCAAGATGGGCAGTGCAGATTTATTAATTGGTTCACCACTTCATCAATTGAAAGTTGACATACACAGTCTTTGCAAAACCTGAGCAGATTTGCCCCACAGTTCATACAAACTCACTGGTAAAGATAAACGATTAAACAAATGTATTGACTATAAAAGATAAATTTTAAGTGATAAGCAAAAAGTCAGTTACCAAAAGAAATGAAATATAAGCATGCAGTCTAAACTCTCAACCCCATTAGACGGAGCGACATCTAGATTAACCAGTTTTTCTTACCCCAAAGAATATTGCAGTTCTTAATATAAAGGTTTGTTCATTAAACCTGGGCCAATCTCCTCTATTGGAGTCTTGTTTTCTTCTCAGTGTCTTAGTTGCTTGCAGTGTAGGTGGGAGCAGGAGAAAAGGTGAAGTATGGGCCTGCTCTGTTCTGTTTTATACCCTCAGTCCCATGTGATTGGGGAACAAACAAGTCCAGGCATGTCTGATGGGCATTAGTGAGTCTCTAGGCAAGGTTGAGCAATTCCCCTGGTGTGGCCTCATGCAGGTGAGTTATTAAATTGTAGCTTCCTTGCTGGACAATGGCTATTGATGGGCTGTTTGAAAACCTGCCCAGGTGTTGGTTACTTTCCTTGCTGTTGCCTCTGAGGAGCTACTACTTACAGCATGTTTTAGCGACAGGCATACAACACAATTATCATAACTTCATATATATTAATGATATACATATATGGATAGAGAAATGACTTTCAGCACATCATAACCTTTCCCCTGATACCTTACAAGGCATGCTTTATATGTAAGATCACAAACATAAAAGTGAGGAATATGGGGGTTCCAGGACACTCCCCCAAGGTACAGAATGTCACACAAACAAGTTTGTTTACATTTACAGGAGATAATACTGCCCTCTTCTTATTTACAATGTCACCAGAAAGTGGGAACAGACATTTGCATGGCACTTTTGTAGCTGGCATTGCAAAATATTTACATGCAAATATGCTAAAAATTTGTATGCCCCTTCATGCTTCGGCCACCATTCCAGAGGACATGCTTCTATGCTGACGATGCTAGTTATAAAAATAATGCGTTAATTAAATTTGTGACTGAACATAGTACTGTCTACAACGGGGGTAAGTCCGTTTAACTGTGTCACTTAGGGTACGTCTACACTACAGGGGGAGTCGATTTAAGATACGCAAATTCAGCTACGTGAATAGCGTAGCTGAATTTGACGTATCGCAGCCGACTTACCCCGTTGTGAGGACGGCGGCAAAATCGACTTCTGCGGCTTTCTGTTGGCGGCGCTTACTACCACCTCCGCTGGTGGAGTAAGAGCGCCGATTCGGGGATCCCCGAGAGGTCGATTTCTACCCGCCGATTCAGGCGGGTAGTGTAGACCTAGCCTCAGGGGCATGGATTTTTCACACCCCTGAGTGATACAGTTATACTGACCTAATTTCCTAGCATGGACCATGGCCCAGATTATGCGCCTGAGTGACTGGGAGGATGGTGGTGATTGAAGGGTAGGAGAGAGATCAAGAGTTCCGTTTTGGCCAGGCTTAATTTAAGTTCATGCCAGGCCACCCATGAGATGTCAGAAACACAAGCAGAGTCGCAGATTGTGACAGAAGGAGTCACATCTAGAGTGGAGAAATAGGCCTATAAATAATAAGAGTAAAGATAACAGATCACCTGATGATAGGATGTAGAGGGACAAAAGATGGAGCCAGGTGGGATCCCTGCTGACAGTTGGAGATGAGATGAAGACCATGCACTGAGCAAAAAATTTAAGATACAGCTAGTCAGGAGAACTAGTAAAAGACAAAATCATGAAAGCTAAGGGAACATAAGATTTTTAAAGGAAGGAGCATGGTCAATAGTAGTAGCCATTCTCACCCTTCCTGAGAGACTGTCTAACAAAAATTAACTGCACCAGCACATTATTTGAAAATGTAGCTATTCCTTTGAATTACACTCTTAACTTTCTGAATGCAAACACTTTGCAAGTATAAGGGCTAGAAAGTAAAACAAAACAAAAATAAACAAACAATGCTTGCATTCTATGGAATATAAATTTGTCATGTAGATTAGATAAATACCACACCCGGCGAGGAATTTTGGCACCACTGTTGTAAACTCTTTGAGGCAGGGATCTTGATTATCTATGCCAAGAGATCCCTAGCATATTTTCGGAGGCAGTACAAATTAATGAAAAATATGTCTATTAAATCCTCTAGGCACAAACAATCCAATTCTTTAAAAATATACTTTCACCCAATGTTAACATTTAAATACAGTGAAACATCAATTTCAAATCCCTCTCTGCCTTCCTCCTTCCCAATTCACACCACCTTTCAGAGAATGCTTAAATACATACATACAGTATCCTTGCAATGTTTCCTGACAGTCAAAAATATGTCCTACCTGTGATGGTGCACCCCATAAGGCTTTATAGAAATATGCTTATGAATGTGAGATATATATATATATATATATATATATATATATATATATTATGACATATGTAGCATAAAACATATTCCAGTTGCCATGTAACATATCTCTGTAAAGGTTATGATCTACTGAATCTATTCATCCTATTTGTATGCATGTGCCATTGTTGTATTCAAAGTTATGAGTATTGTCTGTGTAGCATTTGGTCAGCTTCTTGAGAAAGGAATGAGCAAATTAAATGCCCAATGAAGAAACACTTAAAAAAGACAATGAATCTTGGAAGGCTCCAATCCACATAAGAAGTCTACCTGAGGACATTCAGGGTAGCATGTACACAATGGCTGCTGCCTGTAAAAAGGGAGTCATGCATATACATGTGACCTTCTCATGTGACTCCAAAACTCCATCTTGGAGCTGGACTTTGCATAGGAGAGCAGGGGGAGGGGGGAAGGTGTCTCCACCCACAAGATAAAGTCTATTTAAACCCCTGGGAGACCCCTCCATTTTGTCTTCAGCTGGCTCAAGAGATAGCTTCTCCACCCCCAAGGATACCTGAAAGAAACTGGAACAAATGACAGTAACTACAGGGGGTGTGAGTGATTGCTGGACCCAGACTAGAGGGAGACTAGTCTGTAAAAGGAAGCTTACTGTAACACCTCTGAGGGTGCTGGAGTCCCAAGCTGGCAGGGAAAGCAGAGGCAGAAGTAGTCTTGGCACATCAGTTGGCAGCCCCAAGGGGGTTTCTGTGATCCAAACCGTCACACTACCCTCAGAAGTAACATTAAATTTTCACAGATGTTTTTAGTTAGTCATTTGAAGAAACTCTACTTCTTTGGAAAATTGCCCAACAACATGATGAGCTTCATCATACCATCAAATATTTACACAAAGACAACTGAAAGAACAAAGAAAGCCTATAAGTATGCACTGACTATTTTTGCTCCTTTCAAATATCCAAGCTCATAAAATGTGAGGACAAATGTAATAAAGATTGAGTGTTCCATCTTAGGTAATTCCAAGGTGTCTGTACCTTGGCATGCAAGTGCTATACAAAATAAAGTAGCATGGAGTATCAAAGTCTATTTAAAATAACTCTATTCTCTCCTCCTTTCCCCATGAGGTAGTGTGTGAATGTAAGCGCACAGACGATGGTAAGTGGTACAGGTGCCACTCTTAAGGAACATACCCTCAAAACGATGCATCATATATTTGGACCCGACAAAGTCAAATTTGGGTTCCGCAGTCAAACTCTGGTTTATGTGCAGTATCACACGATGATCAGCATGGTTTAGTATAGAACAGATATTCCCCTCGAGCACCTTTGAAGCCTTCCTGGATACAATTTTTATGCCAGACGCATGAACAACGCACTTGACCTAACAATATTTTAACTTATTTTTTTAAATATTAGCAATATGCTCCCACTGCCTATCACCTTCCATATTGAACATAACTCAGGCCCTTGCCATGACAGTAGAATTACAGTACAGAGGTTCTACTGTAACCTCAGAGTTACAAACACTTCAGGAACAGAGGTTGTTCATAACTCTGAACAAAACATTATGGTTCTTTCAAAAGTTTACAACTGAGCATTGACTTAATACACAGCTTTGAAACTTTATTATGTAGAAAAAAATGCTGCTTTCCCTTTATTTTTTAGTTGTTTATGTTTAACACAGTACTCTTCTGTATTTGCCTTCTTTGAGGGGTGGTGTTGGGGTGTCTCTGCTGCTGCCTGATTGTGTACTTCTGGTTCCAAACGAGGTGTGTGGTTGACTGGCCAGCTGACTCTAGTGTTCATAACTCTGAGATTCTACTGTGTATGTTATAACTTCAACTAATAGTTTATACTAATAGGAGTTACAGACAAATAAAAATCATGCTAATCTTGTCAGATTCCAATTTCCAGACCACCAGACTAAACAATGTTATCTTCCTACTTTCTTGCACAGAAAAATGATTAGTTCTTTTGATGATCCCAAATGCATATCTGTTTATATCATATTTGCTAATAGAAGCATATAAACAAGAAGCCACTTTAGTCATTTAATCTGAGAAAATTAGTAACACAAGCAAATGAAGGAGTTGTAGGGATAGAATTAAATTTTATTCCAGTAATATGAAAGTCAAATGTGGCTACTGTTTAATCTGAAACAAGTGCCACAGGGATAAATTAGGAATATATTATCTGAACAGCCAACATAAGACTTTTCCTAATTAACTATTTTTATGCTTATTTTAAAATTAGGATTATACCAAATGTTATCTTTTCCTCTGTGTCAAATGCTTCATTTGAATTTTTCACTAGGTTAAGAGTCGTTCACATGTAGTTGTGTTATTAATTATTCTACACTATCTAAAAGCTTGCTAGGTGCTTCACAACGCAAATAAAAATTACATGGTGCCTGCCCTAACGAGTGTAATACTTAGCATTGTAAACTCTGCAGAGGGACGATATTCTAGTTGTGTTGTGCAGTGCCTACCACAATGAGGTCCTGGTCAATGACTAGGGCTTAGAGGCATGATGGGAATACGAATAATTAATAATTTCAGACATTCGGTTTTAAGGGAAATAATCTAAACTGCTCTGCCAAGAAACATCATCCCACATTACAGGATTAATGTACACATCAAATGTTATGATCTGTTCCTTTCTAGCCACTCCCTTGTCACTCTTTCCTATAAATAAATCTACTTCAATCTCTCCCCAGCCCTAGATCTGCACCATACACAGGGGGAATCGCTAGAATGCCAACAAATCAAGGAGATCACCCAACATACCAGGAGATGCACACATACATCTTACTTCCTGATCCTGCAAGCATGTATGCACTTTTAATTTCGGTATGCGAGTTGTCCCATTGAAGTCAATGGAGTGATTCACATGCCTATAGTTAAGCATGTGAATAAGTGTTACAGGACTGGGGCCATAGCTATTAGCAGGTTATAACAGGAATGAGCAGCAAGCTCCAATTGTCAGCAAGTGCCAGAAAGTACCTAGAGAAAAATACAAAGCCACAGTCTCTTACTTACACCAATGAAAATTAGGAATCAGATTTTGAGTCTCTCTCCTCCTCTGCCCTTTTTAAAAACATGGCGAAGTGTTCAGAAATTGACATTAGGCACGTACTGTACCTTACGGTGTCCTTATTTAACAATCTCTAGCTGAGAGCTCTGTAATGTCGATGTACGCTTTGACACAGTAGTTACATAAAATGACTATTAAAACACTTTGTTTTTCTATTTAATGTTTTTGCAAAAACATTTCAAGTACTGTGTTTTATTTTATCTTTTTTAATGAGATGCGACTTTGTCATGCCCTCAAATACATCTTATCCAAGCACCCTAAATGTCAATGGGTATTTATCTTGTTTAAATACCCTACATGCAATTATACACCATTAATTCTGTTGAAATTTTGATTTCAAAGCATCATTTCCTTCTGAAGTACACAGGTTCATTCATAAATCTCCAAGCTTCAAAGCAAGATGAAAGATAAAAAGGACAGTTGAATGTTACTAAATTAAAGCAGAGTTGCAATATAAAAATAATCCCAGAGATGAGATTTTGAAAGCTCCCTAGGTATTTGGACACCAGATTCCCATTAAAATTAATGGGAACTGGACCTCCAAATCCCATAGGTACGAAACTGCCAACTTTAGACAATGGCTGATTCCACTGTGCATGCTCAGGCAGCCTGTTGACATTCAACCCAACAAGGACGTGACAGTGTTAATTGGCAGCAGGCCAGCTATGAATTTTTCATCACCCGATGGAGTTAAATATTAAATGGGAACAATAATAAAAGCACGTTTCCCATTCTGAATAGTGAAAGACTTTCACTGGCAGGACAACAAATTTTTAGCCATTCTCCGTATCCTTCCAAAATATATGGCAATCAACCAACCAGGGGCATATACCAAACTAGGAAAAAATTCAGAGCAGCCACCAGTAAGAGTTGGTGGCCGCACTCTGAGGCCACCCAAAAATTTGTTGTGAGAACCCCTGAAGCATGCTTCTAACAAAATAGCTTAAAATTTACCAATTTAAACCACCACCACTAGCCTACATTTAAATAGCAGATACTTCAATTCATACTTTAAACAGCATTATTGCAGATCATCTTTTTTTCCAGAGATCATATTAACACCTCTACTATTTATCGTTGATAATACCCTGAAGCATAACTGTGCTCATATAGATGGGTCACTCCCATTGACTTTGGCAGGAACTGACCCCTGTCTCTGGAAGCAGAATTGGGCTCTTGGTATTTACTATATTGTTTATCAGATTAAATGTCCTAGTAAATATCTGTGAAATTCTGTCAAACCCTAAATCAAGTTATATCCAGAATATCAACTTTTTTATTTTGAGAGAGAGAGAGAGAGAGAGATCTAGATATATATACACACACACACACACACACACACACACACAGTCTTTAGAAACTTGTTACTAGCAATTTTATACATTAACTCACTTGGCATAAAGTGAAAGATCTCTGTAGTGTTCATAAATATCTCAGCAAACGAGGGGATACACACAAAAAAATAAGCACCTAAGGCCTTTCTGAAAATAAGCAGATGCATATTGCACACACAAAATTACAAAGTACTTGGGAACGCAAACACTCTGCACACATAATTAACCATTCTGCTTTGCAGACCTGTGCTTTATTCATGCATATTTTGCTGCTGCAGTTTTAGCACCGAGAGACTGATTTTCAGTGGGTTCACTATCTGGTTTCCACTTGTTCCATGTGAAACGTTGGGTGAAACGCTGGGAGCGCAGACATCTGCACTCTTCTAATACGAGCACCCAGCTTAGAATTTTTGTGCATGGTAACTAGAATCTAAAAATCAGGTGTTTCAGTTTTTTATTATTTAGAGCCCAAATTGAGACAATCAGCTGATGACCAATGAATTTATTCAAATTAACAAGTTAGAGTGGAAAGGCTCAGTATCCTATTCCAATTCCCTGGGCCATCTAGTCATTCAAAGAAAATATGTTGTGTTAGATCTAAATGAAGAAACTGAAGAAGCAGTATAGTTGAGACTTCTATCACATATACAAAGCTAATGCTAAATCTTCCTTTTGTATACGGGGTTAGGGTTACCAAATGTCCGGGTTTTCCGAGACATTGCCTCTATTTTGACCCTCTGCCCTCTGTCTGGACAGATTTTTCAAATAAGAGGCAATGTCCGGATTTTTTTTTTTTTTATGAGCAGACACTGCAGTTCAGAAAGAGCCCCGATTGGTTCATTTCCGGATGGTCCCTCCCCTAGGTCTGCAGCTTATTGGTCCCTCACAGCTGCCAGATCCCACCCACCCAGGCTCTCTACTGCCCTGGGGAATTAGAGAGCCCCATGGGGAGGCAGGTGACTGATGACTGTTGCAGAGTCCCAGGTCTGCGCCAGCCACCCTGCCACCATGACATGGAGCAACACTGCCCCCCAATCTCAAGAATGAGGCCCCAGGTACCCCCTCTTGTGCACCCCCCAAATACCCCTTCCAGTACATACACATCCCTCTAGTACCCCCCAAATACCCACTCCGAGTACATATATCCCTACAGCACCACCTTAATACCCCTCAATATACACACCCCTCGAGCACCTCCAGCACTCCCAAATACTCCCCAATACACACTATATCTCTACAGCACCCTCCCTTCCAGTTCCCCCTCCCCAGCAGTGTTCTCTTTTGGGGAGCCTGAAACATGGTAACCCTATACAAGGATCGCTTCCTCTACAAGCCATTCAGTCCATACATTAAATGTCATCAGTTTCTATGCTCTATTTAGTTTTTCAAAGAAAACCATATAACATCTAAAATAAAGAAAGGTTCTTTTCTGATGAAGCATAATACTATCTTGTAGGAATTGTGAAGCTTGCAAAGATGACCTTTTAGAAGATAAAAACATCTATACAACGTGACTAGCAGCCACCACTCAAATGAGGGGCTTAGCGCCACAAATTAAAATTAAACTGTTAAAATGGAAGTCTTGACTGTGCACAAAATAAAGATTAAATATTCTTAAGGGAGCAAATCGCTGTCCAGTTTAGGATCCAACACCCTCTGTAAATCATGATCAAGTCTCATCAGCCTTGTAACTATCTGCAGGTAATCAGGTCACACAACTGCATGGAACGGCTCTCAGTATTACTATTATTTTTATTACAGCAGCAACTAAGAAGCCCAAACGATGATCAGGGCCTCTTTGTGGTGGACACTGTACAGACAAGTAACAAAGAAGAAAGTCACTGCCCCTGAGACCTAGCCATCAATGTGTCAGACACTACAGGAAGGCCAAACGGAACGAGGGTAGGTGGGAGAACGAGATAACAAAAATAAGTTATTTTTGTTGCATGTAATATAATATAATTAAGAAGAGTTATGGTACTTTGTAGATTCTGACCTACTGTTATTGCTAAAAGATCTATATTGTTGTGGGAAAATATCCACAGCAAAAGAATGTGTTAAAATTACATTTCCATCCAACAGTGATTTCCCAAGATTAGTCTTCAGTCTGCCATTTTACATACTGTATTCAAATGTTTATATCCTTCTTTCTAATGGGTACTGCGGACTGTTCTGATTTACAGAAAATACAGATCAAACAATATTAATTCTTAAAATATCTGATGACGTACATGAACAAATAGGTCTGAAATGAAATAAGTATTTTGTTATGTATAGTTTCCTCAAACAGCTCAATCTTAAAAGTCATTTGCAAGCACAATATCAGCATCAACAATATTTAAGCAACAATGAAGCCACTGTTGATTAAACTGGTTGATTAAACTGTGCAGATCATAAAGAAGCTGTTTGGGTATTGGATGAGGTACGGAACTGGAAGTTTCCTCTCTAGATCATCAGTAACCATAAGTAACAACCTACAGGATGTTGGGTACTTACATGAGATGACTTGATGGCATCCCTGAACTGATATTCTTATTGTTACTACTACAAAATTACACCCTTGTTGTGGGCTGCACGGCCTGAGGACAATGTATATGAAGACTAAGCTATACACTCATTCCCCAAGTCTTCTCCACCTGAGGATGTGGGAACCAATAGCGGATGGGATGGGATGAAGTTCTCACACGGTCAGTGACTGGGGCATCAGTTTTGTGGATGTTTGTCAAGCCAGTGCCTTTGAGAAACCATTAAATTGCTTTAAAACTCAGGACTTTTTCCATTTCCTTCAGTGCTCTCTTTAGCACCACAGCTGTACTAGCCTTTTCTGCTGACTAATATGAAGAAATGCAATCCATACAGAGATACTTCTAAAGGATCAAATTTATTAATCTACACCAGTGGTGGGCAACCTGCAGCCCGCATGCTGCCCATCAAGGCAATCTGATTGTGGGCTGTGAGACATTTTGCTGACATTGACCGTCTAGAGGAACGGCCCCCCGCAGCTCCCAGTGGCCATGGTTTGCCCACCACCGGTCTACAGATTTTCAAAGGTTAATTAGATATAAAGACTAGGAGGTGAAGTATTTCCTTCTGATACATAATTTGTCCTAAAAAAAATTTGTAGGAAAAAAATATCAGTGTACCCAAGTGTTATCTTGATTGTCGTGGTTCTTCAGTTCCAAGGTTCAGGAAAAATTGCTGATCATGTACTCCTACAGTCTTGAAGGATACTTATAAAGTAAATCTAATCTGCAGTAAGATTCTACTATAATTAGCTAACTACTGATTCTCCTTGCATCAGTCAAAGTTTTATTTGTGTGTACTGAGTTGTGTATAGCATTCCCACATTCTAATTGCCCTCATTCTACTCAGGAAGGCAAGATTACTGAGCAATAAAGTGACTGATAACTAAAAATTGGAAAAAATTAATTTAAAATATAAACCCGATACTAATCCAATTCCAAGCTTATAACACTGGCGAAAGGTTTGATGTATGATTATATCTTGAACAGGGTTTACCAGTAACATGCAGAGTTCTTGGTCTGGAAGTCTGGCAGAAGATCTGCTACTTGGTGCCTGAAAATGGTATAAATCAGCAGAAGGCAGCTAATCGTCACAACAGCAGAAATACCAGATTATGGTAAACATTCTAAATATTTTCTTAAGGGGTGCAGTAGTAGATTACTTTTTAACATACTCATTGTAGGTAGCAAGAGACCATTACCTTATAACCTTTGATTCAACTGACATCTGAAATAAAGAACTTGACACATAGTACTTTTGACAGTGCCACATTTATCTCTGAACCAAATGCTAAAATATATGCTTCTTGACTGCACTTCATTATAGGACTTCAATTATTTTAGACTTAATTTTATAATGATCCCATAACAAGCCTGGTTTTATTTCACTGGTTTACTCTAAGTAATGACATCAGAAATAGAGACTCTTGAAAATGAAGTTATGGAAAACTTCAACACATACAAAAAATGAATGATACGTCTTAAGCCTCTTCCTCTATCATTTTTACTATTTGTGGTAATTTGAGCCTGTGTCACGCAGGGCTGGCTCCAGGCACCAGCGGAGGAAGCACGTGCCTGGGGCGGCATATGCTAAGGGGCGGCATTCCATCCATTCTTGGGGCAGCACAGTCCGGGCAGTTTTTTTTTTTTTTTTTTGGCGCTTCGGCAATTCGGGTGGCAGTCTGAGTGGCTTTTTTTTTGCTTGGGGCGGCAAAAATGGTAGAGCCCTGGTGTCATGTACATCTGAAGCATGGAAAGTTGAGCAATCTGATCACGTGTTTCTCACAATAGATATAAATTAAAATCCAGTGTTCTTAAGTAAGCATGTACAGACTTACGACGCCTGACTTATATTGGATGCCACTTACGATGCTTTTCAATTGACTGCCTGTTTCGCCCGTACGACGCGTGTTTTGCCCTTATGACGAAAGCCGGCAGGAAGAACAGCACACATCACATGCTGAGCCTCCGCCAATCACTGATTTCACTGTTCAAGCTTTCTGATTGGCTGAGCCAATCAAAAACAAGCGGCAAGGCTACCCGGCAACTAGCTACCCTGGCCATGGACCCCCTTCCAGTTCCATTCATTATAACACGACCACAAAGTTATTTACAAACAACTCTGTAAAAAGCAATCCCAATTCTGCATAGTATGTTGCCGGCATTCTGAGTCGCCACCTGCCTCTCTGGCATTCTGCACAGCCTGACATAAGACATTCAGTTGCTGTTCTTTGTGGTTCTAAAAATTCTAAAAAAAAAATTTTAAATGGCAGAAAAGCGTAAATCCAGTGCAGGTGGTGTTTCTTCTTCTAAGAAAGGCAGAACAATTACTACTGAAACAAAAATGGATGTCATTAGGAGAGTCAAAGCATATGTGATTTTATGTTTATTTGAATGCTGTTTACCAAATAAATACACTGATGTTGCTACATTAGCAAACTATAATTCATTTAATACAAACATCTGGGTTATTGTGGTGAAAATAGTGTATCAAGCCTTGGTTCAGGAACCAATCCCCCCTTTATACCATTGATTCCTATGGGAAAACCATTTCAACTTAATTTGTTCCTCAGAACTGCATTGTGTGTCGTAAGTCCGAGGACTCCCTGTAATTCATAAATGTAAAGGACTATGATTGCTCCCCACCACATTGCATAACAGAGATATGTACTAAAGTTATCCTTTAGGGTGGAGCTATAGAAGCTTTGTATACACTGTCCAACGTTTAGTAGGACATGTTAAATATGAGAGAGTCCGAAGATCCCAGAGACAGACACAAAGCCGGTCAACCAAAATACTGAGAAAGTAAAGTTATTTTATTCTTCAGAATGTAATTGCACTCTCAGCCACTTTAAAACATATACTTCAATTGACTGTATCTGTCTGCAAATATTTTCTTAAGACAAAGATGGCAAGTAGGTAAGACAATTTATTACCCAATCACTATCTGAGCTCCTGGCAACCTCTTTCATATTAGCTTCTGCAAGTGAAGTACATACAAATAGGGTTGCTAAGCTGTAGATTGTGTTGGAATTTTACCAAACCTAATTATATCATTTAAATACACCTCTACCCAGATATAACCTTGACCTGATATAACACGAATTCGGATATAATGCGGTAAAGCAGTGGGGGGGATGACTTCACACTCTGGCAGATTAAAGCAAGTTCGATATAACGCGGTTTCACCTTAACGCGGTAAGATTTTTTGGCTCCCAAGGACAGTGTTATGTTGGGGTAGAGGTGTATCAAAGTAACTTTTTCCATTTCAGATCATGCTGTACTAATATTTCTAGTGCTGTCATTAGAAAGATGTAGCTCTTTTGGGGAAAAAAAGAATCAGTAATGTCTTTTATTACTTCACCCATTTTGTCTCTAGAATATCCTGGGACTGACATGGCTACAACTACACTGGGTACCTTCATAATACATTTCAAAACGCCTCCTTTAGTTAAATCAAACAGGGAAAATGCAGCACCAAAAGAGTATGTAAGCATAATCCTTTAAATTGCTAAGTGCCCTCAATACCAAGTGAAGTTCCCTGATAGGACCCACACAGCATCTCTTGAGCCTGGGCCCTATACAGTACAAATAAGGGAAAAAATAAAGATACATTCAAAGCAAGTATTACAAGAAAAAAATCTTATCAGTTGATATTAGGCAACAAAGTATGACAATAAGGGGAGTTTCAAAAGTGCCTGAAATCATTGGAGATTGTGCTCCTAAATCCCTGAGGTGCTTTTGAGAATCTCTGTGCTTAAGTTTTCAAATCAGAAAATGCTGTTTCAACTACACTGAAATTTTTCACAAAATCATATTGATTCTGACAAAATTTCCAGTGAAAACAAGAATTTCCAAATGAAAATTTTTTGATTCAATAAAATTTAGTTTAGACAAAATTTTGACATTGATAACAAAATTTCCATTTGAAAGTTTTATTTTATTATTTTATTTTACTTTTACATTATTTCATGATGAAACATTTTGTTTTCTAGAACAAAGTATCCCCAGGTGGTTGTTTTTTTGGAATGAAACAGTTTGACACTTTGATCTAGAAAATGAGGTAAATGCTCGGGGTACTGATTAGAGGAGCAATTATTTTCAATATCCTAGAAAAATCCAAGTAAACAAAAATAAACTACCTTCCTTCAACAAGCAACATAGAGAAATTATTTACTAGTAACTAGAGTGTCTAAATAATAGCCTCTGCAGATCTACACCATGGAAATTGGCTGACTTGGCTGGCTGGCCCCACAAACTGCTCCAGAGCCATATGATCTACCAGTAGATAGGCATATATTGACCAAAGATATAACATTCCAAGTTCAATTCCCCGCTAGGTCACAAGAGTTCTCCAGCTAAAAAATTGTAACAGTACTTTACATGTCACAGGGATGATGTGACAATAAATATATTAAAAGACGAGTGCTCAGATACAACAGTAATAGGAGCCATATAAATACCTTAAATAGACAGTTCCAAACAGATCTTGTAAGACAGACTTCTTCCTAACTGCTCTTAAGTTTCTCTCCACATCAATTATTGAACACACCTCAAAGAAGTTTTGGTTTGTTTATTAGATGCTCTTGTGCGTTGTGATACATTAGCCAATCCAACCTTTCCACCTCCATCTAATGCCATATTTCTTGCTCCTTTATAGTTTGCTTCCATGAGAATGAACATCTTTCACAAATGTTCTTACATCTGCTGTCCTCCTCCTTTCAAGCCTTCCACCAGGCAATATCCAATCAAGGGGCTGTCTAGGAATATTTTTTTTTTCACATCTGGACCACACATCCTCATCACTCCACTTTCTTTCTCAAATCATTGTTTCTACAATCTACTGACCAGTCCTTGTAACACATCTACATTGGTTACTTTATCCCACCAGTATCGTTTGTATCAAGTATCCTTTGCAAGCATCTCAGGTGGAATGCATTAAGTGTACTGTTAAGTTTCTAGCATTTGCCAAGTTTCAGAACCACATATCAATGTGGATTTAACAACAGTATTATATAAACTTGGTCTTAACTCGTGTGCATTTCCTTATTTCTCCAAATATTTGCCTGTCTCAAAAAGACTATTTGCCTCCTCATTTCCTGCTTTCAACTCCTCATGGTGTTGGCAATCAGCACTTTTTGTGCTTCCAAGATATACAAACTCATTAACCATGTGTATTCTTCACTATCAATCATATATGCCTCATCATTGCTGACATCTCTTTAAAATGATCATGACTTTCATTTTCTTTTGGCTGATTCTTAATCCTACTTTGGCAGCCTCACATTTGACATTGATAGGGGTCTTTTCCATAGCATCTTTATCTGTGTCCAACAAAAAGTCATCTGCAAAGTAGAGATCATGAAGTTTTCTTCTAGTCCTCATAATTCCTGTATCTTCCTTTAATGCTGCTTTTAGCATCACAATGCAGAAGAGGAGAGGTGATCAGATGCAGCACTGCTGCACTACAGTAATGTATCAAACCAGTCGGTCTCTCCACTTTGTCCTAACAGCATCTTGAGCTTCCACACAGCATCCTAGCCTTTAACACATCTTTCACAGCGACTATAAATACAATCAATAGGTTTGATGAAATCTACAGTTCAAGATTAATCTTCTTGGATTGAAAGAGGGTAAAGATGTGATTTATACATGATCTTTTCGGTCTAAAGCCTGCTTGCTCAGTACACAGTTTTTCTTCTATGACCAGCTTGAGTCTGTTCAATAGTATACTACAGAACACTTTTCTGGGTATGGAAAGTAGTGTGATACCTCACCAATGGTTGCACACCAGTGGGGTGGTTTTTTTTTTAGTAATTTACAGATCATAGCTTTCTTCCACTTCTCTGGTTAGAATTCTTTCTTGCAAACTATATTACAAAGTATATGAGAGTGTACGTATTTCTTGCATCTGAAGAAGTGAGGTTCTTACCCACGAAAGCTTATGCTCCCAATACTTCTGTTAGTCTCAAAGGTGCCACAGGACCCTCTGTTGCTTTTTACAGATTCAGACTAACACGGCTACCCCTCTGATACGTATTTTATGTACAACCTCTTTCAGTTTTAAACATTTCAGCAGTGATCTTATCTTGACCAGGTACTTTGCTGTTTTTTTAAGCTGATTAATTGTTTCTTCTATTTCTGCTTCTGACATTTCTACCAGTAAGATCTTTAATTCTTCACCTTCTTCTTTGTACCTATCAATTGGAATTGTTGGCTCTGGCTGGTTGAGTACTTCATTAAAATCTTCTCACCACTGTTGCTTCTGTTCTGCTTCCATTGCTAACAATCTTCCATCTTTTGCTTTTACAATACCATTGTGACGCTGGAACCATGATGATAATTGCTTACACACCCGGGAATTGCCTCTGACTGATGTTTTTTCATCTTCTCTCACTTTTTTGTCAAGCCATTCTTTCTGATACTACTTTATTTTTTTTCTACATGTTCCCCGTTGCAGCATCATTGAACTATGCTTGCCTCATTTTTAAGGTTTTTCTTTCTTGAATCAACTTCCACGTGCTTGGCTGTATCCTCTCTTCTTTCCTTGATCATCTTGGTCCAAGTGAAATTTTGGGAGCTTCCCAGTGGACATATCTGAAGTGAGCCCTTTGTTATTCTATATAATCATTCATTACTTGTAGTTCTTGGAATCCATTTGAGACCTGGATTTTAAAATCCTCACTCATTCCGAGGTCAGTTTCTTCACATCAAATACCATCTCTCTTTTCTTATAGTGTTTTTTTTTTTTTTAAAGCTTTATCCTAACTGTTCTGACATGATAGTGGTCACTTTCTGTATCAGCAATTGGAGGAGACTGTGTAATCAGCACTGATCTTCTCCACCATCTGCTGATGGCAATGTGACCCAATTGTTTCTCAGTAATTTCCATCATTTGATTGCCATGTTAGTTTTTTTCTTCCGAGAAGGGAAAAAAGTGTTTTATCCCCTGCATGCACAAGTTCTACATGACAATTTAGTAAATCTTTCACCACAATCTGCTCACCCCCCAATTCCGCGTTTAACCATGAAATGCTCGTAGCCAAGGTTGTCATTATGAACTTGTGCATTCTCATCATCCATAAAACAGAATGACATCATAAGCATGCACCTAATTTAGTACTGTCATGCCGTGTGCAGTGGTTTATGACCGTGAGTGCCAACCTTACGGCACACTGTCTAAAAGCAGGGCAGACATCCCAAACTGATAGTATGTTCTATAATTAAATTTCATCAACCCAGTAACAAATGTGAACGCTCAGATCACTGTAACACTCTTACCATGGAGTCACAGACATTCCCCTTGGGCACCCAGGCAAACTAGACTTAGTGATAAATTGTCACTTAAACCAAAAAAATTACAAAATATTCAGGTTGCTTTCAGTCCCAAGAGACCAGTCAGTCACTTACCCGAGGTCAATCTGCACCTTAAATCTCACACCAAAGACATCGCTGGTTGCCAATCCTATAGTAAACTAAGGATTTATTAATTAGGAAAAAAAAATGAGAATCTTTTACAAGTTAAAACAGGCAACATATAAGCACAAATGTGTTACAGTGTATGTAATCAATGTGTACAGATGTAGTAATCTGTCCCCCTGAATGTCTTTTAGGGAAAATCCAAGTTGACCCTGGGGATCTTTGTTTTTGTTTCTTAGCTCCAGCCCTCCAGAGTCCAAAAAGCAAAGAGATAACTATTTCTTCTTGTGAGCATCTTTATATGCTCTTCCCCCAGAGTTCAAACTGATGGGACAAGAGCTCCTGAACACACGTTCTTCATAGGCAGATAGGGCAATAAACTGGGTTTTTGTCCTACTGTAGCGCATTCAGTTTTGATAGTCCTTTTTGATTACCACTCTTGCTGTCTAGGTTCACAAGTTCAGATCAGGCATTCTTACAATTATAAAGCAAAACCTACATATTACCTTATAGCATGGGATATAGACATTGCAAGTCAGATTAATGCATGCAGCAACTTATAAGCGTTTTATAGTCTAAACACATCTTTACAAGTCTAACACTTATCTTGAACAATATTAACATATAGGTGAACTGGTCTGGTTTCCACCTATGAATCTGTCAGTGCTCAGCAGACACCTATAGCCTTGGCAACAGCTGGCACATGGTTTACCAGCATCACAAGTACACCTTGCAACTTGCTGTAGAATGCATCCTTTACTTGTTCATCACAGCCATTAGTAGGTACATAACACTAGATGATAGTTATATTAGCATAATTTGGGAGTCGACTGGTTTCCATTCCTGTAGATCTTGTGTTGCCTTTTTGCTGAGGAGTACTCCAACTCCCTCTATATGGAGTATCATCTTGCCTTCCTGAATAGAGTACTCTGATATTATATGAATAGAATCGTCCATCTCATTTAGCTCACTCCAAGAATGCTAATACTGAACTGAGTCATTTCTCAAATTACTTTATTCAGTTTCCCAGTGAGAGACACAGTTCTCATATTCCAGCATCCAATTCTAGTTTTAGCTTTAGCTGTTAGGATCTTGTTTCAGGTGATGAACTTCCTCATGAGTTTGGTTAAGCCCCTTCATACTTCATTTGGACTTATTTGAAGTTGACGTAATGGTTCTGAGAGGCTGACACAGACTCTTATCAGGGTTTTTTCCATAATTGTGACTTTTTTTACGTGGACAGATAGTTCACATGACTCACAATCATAAGTCCCTAGCTCTTCATTCAATATATTTGGAGCACCCCATATTAAGTATAGGGTTCCCTCAAACGCCACTCGAGGGATGCACCTGGTAGCTTAGGATGCCTGAAGAAATGGGAAAGTAGGGAGGTTGAGCATGAATCCACACATGCACATGGAGAACTTCAATTATTTGTAGGTAACCTTCCTGCCACTGTCATGAAATTACCACTGCAGATTCCCATTGAAGAAGATTTGCAAGTAGTACACAGCTGCAGGAGGACTTAACTGAATAAAGATTTAAGTACTATTACCCTGCACAAGTATCTGACCTAGACTGCCAGTCAAGGAGGTAGTGCTTCATGAAAGTATTAACTGAACTCCAAACAGGTAGCTTATGAATTTCAGAAGCTGATGTGGTCCAAAGGAAAGCTATTGAGGCAACTCTTACTTTAATGAAGGGGCCCTAAATCTTCCAGATGTTCACTCCTCAGCCTGGTCATAAGTAGTTAGTAAACAGGCCTTACTTGAGCCTTGGAGCAAAGATTGGGGAAGTCCAAGGGGGAAACAAAGGCCATATTCAGCCTATATGACTTTCCAGATAGCTTAGGCCTGTCTAAATAGCTCAAGGTTCCTGACATCCAGACAACAGAGCCCAGCTTTCACAGGAAGCTGAGAATTTAGGAAAATACAAAGTTCTAGTTTAAGATGGAAATCTGACACAACCATTATCAAAAAACTAGGATAAGGATGGAATATGGCTTTCTTTATGAAAAATCAGTCTTTGAAGGATCTGCCATCAGGGGCTGCAATCACCTTCCTGGTAGGAACGACAACCACTAATAATGTTACTTTGAATGGAAGACAATGCAAAGGACAGAATACCAAACATGTGAAGAGCCTAATAAGAACCAGATTCAAACCCTAAGATTCCACTAAAAGACAAATAGGAGGAAATGTAAGCAAGAATATTTTCAGAAAGTATCTAAAGAGAACAACAGGGCATATCCCTTCCAGCCCCCTGCCATGAGCCACTCAGGAAAGGGGGCTGGGAGCAACCCCACGAGCCCAGCACCCCAGCCTTCTGCCCTGCACCCCCCATACCCCCATTCCTCTGCCCTGAACCCCCCCCCACAGCCCCAGCCCTCTACCCTGAACCCCCCAACACATACCCAGCCTTCTGCCCTGCACCCCTACACACCCCCAGCCCTCTGCCCTGATCTCTGAACCCCGCCCCCCACACACACACACCAGCCTTCTGCCCTGAACCCCCTCCCCAGCCCTCTGCCCTGACCCCTGAAAGACGCCCCCCCCCCCAGGTCTGGGGTCCCAGCCGCAGGCCCTGATTAGCCTGCTGCTGGCCTAGGTGAACAGAACCCCAGGCTGGCAGCGAGCTGAGCAGGCTGGTGGCGTAAGATCAGCATTTTAATTTAATTTTAAATGATGCTTCTTAAACATTTTGAAAACCTTGTTTACTTTACATACAATAGTTTAGTTATATAATATAGACTTATGGAAAGACCTTCTAAAAATGTTAAAATGTATTACGGGCACGCAAAACCTTAAATTAGAGTGAATAAATGAAGACTCGGCACACCACTTCTGAAAGGTTGCCGACCCCAGAGTTAATTTGTGCTCCCTCTACTCGTTCAGCAGCAGATGAGCAAAAAGCCACCATGGGTACCATATAAATATTGCTTTTTAAACACTCTCATAAAACAGTGATTTTGGGCCTTAGAGACACAACTAAGTGACTAACAACATACGGAAGGGGTTTCAAAGGTACAAAAGGCACCTAGATGCCCCACTCCGAATGAAAGTCAATGACAATTGGACATCTATCTCCCATTGTTCTTAAATGTCTGGGAGTACCGGGCAGATAAAAGTATACAGTGCAGGTAATTCCATAATCATTTCAATATATACCTAGAGGCTTCTGTCAGCCGTCCCCCTTATCCATCCTGGTCCCCAGAGAACCTGCGGGACCTCACCATCCTCCCCGCCTTGAATGAGGGTTGTGTGGAGGGGGGGGTTAAAGGAGGGATGGGATGGCTCTATGCTGAACCAGTCATAGGAGCCCCCAAATACCCCTCCCCCATTTCCACTCTTAAATAATACCTCCTTTAAATCCTTTACCAATCCACTTCATCTAATCACTGTATCCCTTCCTATGGAGTACTTGCACCGGGCATCTGACCCATGTTTACACAATGAGTTGGGACATCACAGCCTAACTCCCATTTCATGTTTGCCCAACTAAACCCCATGAACCAGCTCCAGGAAAGGTGACCCACCCCACTTAACCTTGGCCTGACGGTGAGGGAAAAAATCCTTCTCAGCGTCCGAAGAAAGAAGCAACTAGCGCAGTGCCTGCAGCGGATCCTGACCAAACCCAGTATTTCACTGCTTCCATGGGTGGGAGGGTGAGAGTTGCCCTGCTTGGCCCAGGTAAAAAAAAAGGGCTTTCCCTGCACTGGCATGGACGTATATAGTCCCCACTCTGTTCTAGTCACCAGCAGGGGGATGGATCAGCATCCCCACACTTACCTGGTCTGCCACTACAGCAGAAAGTCACTCCCTGGCTCTCTAGCTCTTAAAGGGCCACACACCTTTTCCAGCTAGCCAGACAATGGACCCCACTGCTAAATATGCAGTGAGGTTGTGTGTGTCTCTGGAAAAAACTGTGGCTTTACAAAATAGTAAATTTTGGGGTATGTTATCATACAAACCATTTAAGACAGAGGTTGTAGGAAATTATTTCAGTGTCGTGCCTCAAGTGTTTACATTTCAAAGTAAGTAGAAGGAAAGAAATACTAAAAGCATGATTCTTCACTCCTCTGCTTCATTTCTATATGCTTTTTGCTCTCCAGTTGCATTGCACAACCCTAACATTTAATCACCTACCTAAAGGCAAAAGTTCTCATATTTGCTACGCCCTCAGAGTACTATAAAGTGTAATCAACTGCCAGTCTAATGCAAATATGGTATTTATTAACTCTTTTTCATGAAAAACAACTGTTAAAATGACTCATGATGTCTATGTTGTAACATGTATGGCAGGCAAAGTGACTATATGTACGTTGTGAGAAATGAATTATATATCATCGTTTTTTCCTCAAGACTAAGCTGTCATTTAAAAGTTATACCACAGGAAAAAATCTGTTAAACTGCTATCACAGATATACATACTTTTCTCAGGGATTTAAATGTGTGAAAATTTAGAAAGCTTGCCATTAATTTATGTAAAGGCCTCTTAGAACAGTAAGTGCATTAGAAATGGTGATGGGGATTAAAGCAAACAATCAGTTTAAAGTAAAATTTAGACACGATAAATTACCATTTGAGTGATTTAATAAATTACTTATCATGTCATTACCATCTCTCAGTCTCCTTTTGTTGTAGGTAAATTCTACAACAAACCATGATCTTGCTATTCTTCTATAGGACTTTTAGCAATGAACTTTGTAAGTAGGATGCTGGGTATCAGTTTAAAAACATCACAGCCTCCACTCTCCAATTTCAGGTTTCAGAGTGGTGGCACTGTTTGTCTGTATCAGCAAAAACAACGAGGAGTCCTTCTGGCACCTTAGAAACTAACAAATTTATTTGGGCATAACCTTTCGTGGGCTAGAACCCCCTTCATCAGATGCATGAAGGTGTCAACTGTTTGAAATCGGCCACTCTTATTACCACTACAAAAGTGATTTTTCCTCCCTTGGTATCCTACTGTTAATTGAATTGTCTCGTTGGACTGACCTCCCACTTGGTATGGCAACTCCCATCTTTTCATATGCTGTGTATTTATACCTGCTACTGTATTTTCCACTCCATGCATCTGGTGAAGTGGGTTCTAGCCCATGAAAGCTTATGCCCAAATAAATGTGTTAGTCTCTAAGGTGCCACAAGGACTCCTAGTTGTTTCTCCAATTTCATTAGACTTATAAAAGAAGAATTTGAGCTTTAAGCACAAGTATTAATGGTAACAAATATTAAAAGTTATTACTGAAGCATAATTAAATTAGGGAAGAATCTGGGAGTTTCATACTAGTTTTGTAGATATATGCAAAGTGATTTTGAACAAAAAACCCAAATACAACTGCAGGAAATCTATTATGATATTCTCATCATAAACACAGAATGTGGGGAAAAAGTAAAATTAATGAACCACATTATATACTAATTGCCATACTTTTTACAATATGCCTCCTTTATTTCAACGAACATTAACAAATTCCAGTTTCTTACCAGATCAATCAGGCTCTCCTGTATCCTGTTTAGCGTAGTGCGCAGCCTGTTACTACTAAGACCCAGTCCTGTTGATTCAAACTGAAAATAAAAAAAAAAACCAACAATATTCTAAAAAACATAGGAAAGGACAAATTTTGTGTTTTAGTTTAGTGACTAACATAACCAAAAAAAAGTTCACAGTTTGTTCAATACGATATACTTGCGTATAGTTTCAGCATATAACTGCAACAAAACCAAAATGAAAAGAAGAAACGTGCAAAAGATCACTGCACCCAACATTACACTGATGTAAAGAATGAACTGTGCTCAGTTCACAAAGATGACCATATACAATTCATACTGACAAATGATTATCTACTTTGTCAGGGGGAATACTTGCCAGAATATTCTCTTGGATTGTTTTAACATGTCTCTATGCTATAAAATGAGACTGCACGCACAGGAAACGATGACTTTTTATTCCCACAGACCAGCAAGAGAGAGAGACCTCATACAATGGCACATCATACTATGCTGCCTGAGAAATTAATACGTCACAATGTAGAATGATCATGTTTATTAACTTTTCACAAACTACATTATCTTCCATAATAATTTGTTTAATATCAACTTTGAGTTGTATAATTATTTTCCATCAATCTTTATGAAAGTCATTTTTATTACTGAACATTTATTATGATCAAGCTAGGAAATGTGTCATCTTCATGCTCTGCACAGGGCCCAAAGTTCTATGGATCAGATCCTCTGTTGGTCTAAGTCAGTATAGCTTCACTAACTTCAATGTAACTACAATATTTGCTCCAGCTGAGGATCTGGCCCAACATGTTTAGATTAACAGCTACTTATTTTCTAATTTTCGCTCCAGAAGAAACACATATTACCAAACAGAACAGCTCAATCAGATGAAACTACAATGGAGATGGAAAAACTAGAAAACATACATTTATATCCAGGGTCCACATGATCTAGAAGTACCAAGATATGGTACTGGTATGTGTTTCACACCAGAAAAAAAAATTTCTGAACAATGTTTAGACACTGCTGTCCACTGTGTTGGATTTAGTACTATAAAACTTTTCCCAGACTGCATCTGGGTGAGAAATCAATGTTCAAGTGGTTTCCACAAATCAAAATAATTTTTACACAAATTTTACTTATTTACCACCTACACTGAACTTTAAAGAAGAATTATATAGCGAGAGTGTTCTCACACCCTTTACTGCTTCTTCATGGTGTATAGCGGCAGCCTCCATTTAAAAAATAAATAAAATGTTTTTCTGCTTGATTTTTACTTTAGAAATATCAAATCTTAGCTTTCTTGATGTTGCCGGAGGATGGAAGAACAAGAGAAATGAGATAAATCGAAGACTAATATTCTTCCTGTGTTTTTGTTAAACATCTGCTTAACTGCCGATTGGGAGAAAAGACTTCTTTGAGAGATTCACCACAGCTCTCCTCTAAGAGAGGACTGAGAAAGCTCTAGTTCCAGGGTCCCCAAACAAGAACAGAGCAGTCAAGACTTGATATTATTCACATATCTAAGGTAAAAACAAGCAAGCAGAAAGAAAACAGTTTGTTTTCTCTTTAAAAAAAATTATGCTACCACAAAGAAAAGGAGGCAAACAGGTTTTCCTTTGTTCACTTTTAAAAACTTTGTCCAGCAGCAGAATTTCCCTAGTACATACTAAGTATTTTGCTTATCCCTTTTCTTCCAAATTGTACTGTAAGCTTCTTGACAAATTAAGAACTTATTGATTTTAGATGTTTTTGAAAAGACTGACAACTTATCAGTTGAAATAGTAAATACATCAACAAATTCAGACAAAGAAAGGTGAGTGCAATTTTAAATAAATCTGTATGAACAAAAATGTTACGATGTATTAAAGTCTCTGCCTTTTTTCCCCTTCAAAATGGTATTGGATTTCTATGCAAGGGCTGACCAGTTGTGAATCAAAGGGAAAAAATATCCAGAGATCTGTATATATGTACTTCTATAGGGAACATGAGATGAGCAGTCATCAAGGATAGGACCATGGTGAATTCATCAGGTAGAGCCTATTATATCAGTATTCAATTGTTTTGCACATGGCCTGCGGCTTCATGGGAATTTTTACAAACCATGTATGTCAGACAGTGGATACATTATTTCCACAAATTACTTATGACCTAGTAATTGACAAGCGATGGAAAAAAGCAGAGTAACAAGGGAATTACAACCAAACTTTGCTAATCAGCATTTCCCTAAGCCTATTTGTCTGCGCAAAAATGATTGGTTTCTCCCCAACCCTCAGTAATAATTTAACAGCAGATGTTTACTAAGGTTCTGACTAAGATTTCATTAGAACAAATGCTGAAGTCACTCACTGAAGTCAACAGGCTTGAGTAAGACCCAATTTTACAAAATATACACTATATTTACTGCTATAGTTTACTGCTGTTATACTATCTACATTACTATCAATTAAAACTAATCTATAACTAGCAAAATGCATTAACAGTTTATTTTGGGATGTATGCCTGTGTGTGTTCACTTAATCGTTACTTAGTAAAATTCATTAATTCACAAGTCATTACTGAGGTTCTAGTGCATCAGGTTCTGCCATGATTTTACAGAAAGGTGAGGAAAAAGATTTAATGTGCATGCGATAAAAGTATGAAAATGGTATTTGAAATGGTATTCTGCAAGATGCTCAGCACATGAGATGACCTTCCCCATAATATATATAATTAATAATAGAAAAACTCTGAGTTATGAAAATCACAAATAACTGGAGATAATGTATCTAGAGTCAGTTCACTGTTGTGAGAGTTTAAACACCAGTTTCTCTGACTAATTTATTGCATGTGCATTTTGCTTTCCTAGTCATTCATATATTTGCTCTAACTGAAACATGAAGTGTAGAGACAAGATTCACAATGAATTTAGGCCACTCGAAGAGGTCATATTATCAGCTTACTTCTAATAAAAACCACACTGGCATGTATTTTAACAAGAATGACTGTCACCAGTCTAAATCACATACCACTACCCATCTCTACTCCGTAAAGAATTGTAAAAAAAAAAAAAAAAAAAAAAAAACCTACATGAGGGTTAGGACATTATGGCAGCATTACAAGAGGGTTTTTTAAATTTATAGGAAAAATAGTTTATCAAACAACAATTAGGCACATTACAGTAACACCACAATTTTACCCATCTGCTATAATGTTTACCTGCCTAGCACTGTACTGTTCCCTGCTAGATGTGGGAAGTGAAGAACTCTGTACAGGCTTTAAAACACAAAACAGGAGGTGCAAAAAGTACATGTAACACAATAAAAGAATATCAAAACAGTTGATTAAGCCAAAGAAAATCAATTAATTTTAAAAAATATTTACCATCCATCCTCCATACACAAACAAATCCCAAATATACTTCTCCTACCAAAGAGAACAGCTCAAAACTATTTAGAACAAGCTGTTGAGAATTTGTGACTACAACTATTTGCCAGCATATAACGATTTTGAGCCGTTATTGTTCATGGAATTATTGTTTTCATTTTTTTAAAAATACAGGTTTCATATATACTGTTCTATGACAATCTGTCAAGAGTTGATGTAGTTATTTACAGACACTGTGGATGTGTATTAGCTTCTTAAACTAAAAGGCACTTCAATTATATATCAAATGTGAACAGAAATGGATTTCATTATTAGACTACGTTAGATAGAGGAGCACAAGATCTGCCCATGCATACCATGTTGTTCCCACTCCCCTTTAATCTTTAATGTTTACGTTGTTTCCTTTTGCCATTCATGACCGCGTGTCTTTTTCTGTGCAAACTTCTCTATCTGTAACAGTCTCACCTTTCTTGTGCACCCAGCATCCTCCCTCTCCTCCTCCAGACAGAGAAATATAAAATGATCAACACTCCTTGTGATGATAATACTTTTAAGGCCATTTCTCTTTCTAGTTGTTCTTACTGGCCTGTTCTCATTCATGCATCCAACCCCAGTCTATTGCTGCTGCCCCTCTGTGAGATCATACACAGAGTTGTCTTCTTGATGTAGAAGTCTTTTACCACACACACGAACGTGCTCTGAAAGGAATAATAATTTCTACCTACCGTGTCATTTCGGCCAAAAAACGTATACACTGCATACAGATAGTAATCAAACAGCTGAGACATGAAGTGAATCACATCAAATGCAATTGGTTTCAGAATGTTCATCATCTGCATGTATTTCCCTTGAAGATAAAATACAAAAGTTCAGTTTTCCTAGCAGAAGTGGTATGCAGACACTAGAATGCTTGGTTAATTCAAAATTAGCTTTTGCAAATCTACATATTATTTAACCTTGAGTTTTAGACACATCAATCTAGTGAGATTTCAGGGACAAGGAAGTTTAAAAAGAGGCTAGATATGGCAACTGATATAAACTAAGTGCCACAGAATTTTCTGAAAACTAGATGTCTAGGAGTTTCAGGTTTTTTGCATAGTATGCTAGCAGTTTACATTATATACATGTGACCAAACAATATCAGGCAAACTTATTTTTTAATTTCTGAAAATCACTCCAAGTCACAGTCTCCAGGTATAGGATATACATTTTTTAAAAATGCTACAGAAATCATATCGACCAATGCATAGAACACATAAAACAAAAATCAACACTCATTCTGCCCTTCTCTATCTCTCACATCAGTCCACACCACAAGACATGGCAGCAGAGCAATCTGAGCTCAACCCCAGAACATGTGCTACATCAACAGATAGCCTATCCCTGCCCCCCAGGACCTGGGGGAAGGATACCATTATATACAGGGGGCAGAGAGTCTAGGGATGAGGAAGAGAACTGAAACTCTTAATTTGGAGGGAAGGGGAGTAGAGAAATGGGGGAGAGAAAATGGAGACAACAGTGTTAAATGTCTGATGATAGACCATAAAATGATGTCCCTTGAAGACACCAGGCCTGCCGTGCTCCCACTAGCCACACCACAGTTGGTAGCAAGCCACTAAGTTTCTTCCCCAACAAGGTAACTATTGCAGGTAGGGAAAGCTTGTAAGAACTAAAGTAAGCAGGTGTTAGGGGAGGATGAAGGGCTCTGGGGCCTTGTAGAAGTATTTTCATGGATTCAAATGATCACTCCCCCCCTTACTTCTGGATGTTTAACCAAATCCCGGACCCAGAGCCCTGCATCAGGATATTTATATTAAAATATTCTACAAGTCACCAGAATACCTACAGCCCTCTAAGCTAACTCCAGAATCTCAGCTTTATTTTGAGAATTATTGCTAGAAAATGTTTCAGTGTTGGCAATGATGCTTAATATACCACTAAAAATAGAACATTTTTACTGGAAGGAGACTTTTCAAATTATAAAACTATGGTAACATGGGTTACATGCCAAAAATTAACATAGTAGTATGCAGCATATTAGCCACTGTTCTTGTAGACATTATGTAACAGAGTGGTGCAAAGAGACTCTAAAATCTCCCGCCGAGGGAGGGTACCACTGGCACAGGCATTATGGGAAACTACTATAAGGCCTTCCTAGACTGCGTTCCAAGGTTCTATCCACATCACACTCTTTGTGATGATATCTTTACAAAATTATGTAAATCAGTGTTCTCTTTTAGAGAAAGTTGAAGAACTATGCAATTCCTCTCCTCAGGAGAGAGCTTACTAACTTCCTATTTTTATTTTTTTCTCCCTTACTCTGAAGGACAAAATCATAGGTCTTTTTCCTTGTGCCCTGAAAAGAACTCAATAGTGCCTGAGGACTTAAAACTTGATTTGATGTTCAGTGGGAAGCCAGTGCATTGAACCATGTATGGAGCAATGAGCTCCTGTTGACATGCATTTGTTAGAAGACAGCCTTTTCACCAGCGGGAGATCTCTTATTATTTGTGGATTCACTCCTAAATACTGCATGCTCACAACAAAAGACTATGATGCTCACAGATGTATGGATCACTGTGGCCATGTTCATGTCTGATAGCAGGGGAGATAGGATGCTGGTTAGCTGAAGGTGAAGGAGAGTTTTTGCTGATGTTCCCATTAGAGTGTGTCTAGTATCAAGGATGAGTCCAGAAAGCACACTCTGATTACTGTAACAGAAAAGCTTCTCTATACTAAATGACAAAGAAAGTCAAATTTCAGTATAATATATCAAAACAGCAAGATATATACATCTGTTGAAATAGTGGCCTGTTAGAAAATACTTAGGCTAAAAATGTTTACATTACAGGGTTGTTGATATAATTTTCTTTCTTAAAGTTAGCAGCATTACACAGGTTACGTCTACACTGCACACAAGTATCTGTGGTGGATATGGTATGTCTAGCTACAAGCCACAGTGAAAAGCAAGCTGCGTGGAAGCCACATGTGTCAGCGAAAGGCGGGGGGAGGCAGGACACTACACTGTGATGGGAGAGCCATGTAAGGTTTATACCTGGGTGCATACCCACAGTTATCAGGCAAGTCTTTACTCACCTAAGCAATGTCTCAGCGTCTACACTGCTATTTATACCCAACCTGTGGGGCTAGCCAAGTATGTACTCTGCACACCACTGGAAGAAGTGTGCAGGGTAGATATACCAAGAAAGTTAACAATGTAATGCAGAAAAAACATCAAGCAAAGTATTTTGGTATTTTGTGATAAAGAGAAGATTGCTTCGTGGAGAGAAAAATGAACCAGTAGAGCAACAAAAGTAGCTTATTTTTTCTGACAACATAATTATTAGTCCAATTCAGTGAGAGCCAAACATACCTGATAGGTATATTAGAGAAATATCACTGTATTATATCTTTTAATTTCATATTCTTGCTTTCCAGATTTCTAAATAGCTCAGTTTCCATTGCTGACTATTATACTGCTTGGGCCTATTCACTACTGTGTTACTCTAGTTTATTAGTCTACTGGCAAGAAATTGGAGCAATGTAGTAATCAGAATAAACTAGTATATAAATATAAAGAAACTGATGAACATTTGTGAATCAGATATTTATGAGCTTTTGCCCAGCATGAATACACTTTCTTTGAAAACTTTGAACATGTCCTAATACTTATTATTTAGAACTCAGTTATTTAATATTTGATTACTTTCATTTAATACTGACTTTTTTGGCCTAGAATGACAAGTAGTTTAATTATATCTGTATCAATGGAATCAGCAAACTACAAAACATTATAACATTGTATGATCTGGAAAGTTAAATAAAAGTTTCCATGTGTGTTTTATATTTCTTATGCCCAAATGCAAAGGGATGACACCTAATCAAAGCAATGGATCATCCTCATAGGTCATTTGAAGTGAAGTCTGAATACTCTATTTCTAAAGGCTGAATTTCTCCACTCATTCTTTGTGCTAAAACACATTTCAAAACCAATACGTAGCCTGCATGTGATATAAAGATGCATCTTTTCTGGAAAGCTTTGATTGTCAAAATTTCACTATACTTGGCACAAATATACAAGGCAGCGAAAGTATAGGACCGTAACTAGGAGACTATGGACTATACATTGCACTTTCCCCATAAGTCTTGTCCCTCTAAAATCTTTAGATGCCAAGAACATTTCTTTATCACATCACCACTCAGCATCTTGACACTACAAAATGTTCCAAGAACATTTCCTTCTTGTTCCTTTCCCTAAAATAATGCCAAGTTTGTAAATCTTTTCTATAAAAATACTGTTACCTACAAGCACTAAAGAGAAGTTCAGATATCTGGTGTTAAAAAAAGGTTTACTGGGACGTTTATTAACAGTACAAGTAGTATAATTTCCCGGTATTTCTGAAATATTTGGAGGTGAAAGACCACACTTCGATTCCACAGCAATGGGCATAATTAGAAACCCTCAGATAGATACCCTATCTAATTTGGATTGTTGAACCCTAGCATTTGATGATTTGTTAGTACAGCTAGTACAAAATTTGCTTTGCTTCCCTCAACTATAATCTACACAAGATAGTGTTTATTGTACCAATTTATATCAAAATGTTCAAATCACCAAAAAATAAAAGGGTAAATACTTTTTCAACATCTAATGTATTTGAGTTTTTATATAGCTATGGTTATCAGCAAACCATTTCCTTAGTATCCAAGAATTCCAAACATCTCACTTCCTCTCAGACTTTTTGACAAACACTAGACACCAACATGACAATATGAAGGAGAGGGGGGAACACAGAAAAAACTCTTAACTATACAATCATCTAATTCCTCCAACTACAAATTTTCTGCTGCTGAGATCCACACCATCCTTCCAACAGATGATGTGGAGCCATTCCTGTTACTTCTGACAATGCTGTTACTTGTCACTACTCTATTATATGGACACCTGGTAATGATTCCTTAGTTAGGGCTGTTTTCTAAATGAGATAAAATAAAGGCATTCCTTCCCAAAAAAGCTTTCAGTTTGAAAGACAGGAGGCACAAGGAAACCCAGAGGAAAAAACAGTTTTGTGTTGATTTTTCCAAAGTTCAAACTTGATAGTAATAATCATGGAATCAACAAAAATAACGATTCCTACAACTAATACTATATATTAGTCTCTAAGTTACTCTCTTTGAGACACACAGTCAAGGTCACAATATATCTTCAGAAAAGAACCAATTATTGGCTATAGGTAGTAAGGAATTTCCAGTATTTCTAATGTATGTCAACATTCCAAATGCTAATCTTAGCTGTATTCATGGGGAGGAGAGAGAGAGAGAGAGAGAGTGTGTGTGTGTGTGTGTGTGTGCGCGTGCACACGTGCGCATGCACATATTTGAGATTACTGTATTTTCCAGGATTCACATTCTTTTGAATAATGAAAACCATATACTGTTCATGAGTGCATCAAAGATTAAATTAATCTGTGAATGTCACGTTTTGCGATTGCTTTTTAATTTCTCTATGAAAAGCAAATTGACTAATCTGAGGGAAAACTGTGATTTGAAGAACTGGTTTGAAAATGGATTGTTATACCAGAACCTACTTTAATTCAGACTGTTTCTGTGCACAATATACCTTGTTTATGCTTTATTCATTCAGCCTCCACCACAATATATTGTACATAAAAAGATAAACATGAAATGAAATGAGTTACCAACCTTCACTCACATCCAACAAGTATTTCTAGCTCTGTAAGGCTCCCCCAAAAAGTTGGCTGCCCAACTATCTCAGTCCATTTGGGAAATTCACCTCCTGATTCCTAGCTCATGTTTATCCCTGGATTCCTCTTACCTCTGGTGTTTGCTAGAAAAGACACTGTTTGTTTCAGTGGTTTTAAATGGCCATATATTTGCTATTCTTTTGGAAGAAAAGTTCTGCATGAATTTGATTCTCTTCATAGCCTAATTAAATGAAATCACTTGGTTTATGAAATCCTTATTAATATGAACCATTCAGGTTTGTGAATTCTGCAAAACTCCTCATTAAACCAAATGCTGGTCCCATGCATCCAGAGCCCACAGGATGTCACCAAAACATTGCTTTGTTACATCTACTTCACTTTTTCAGGCTTCACATTGTGGCCACTATCCTTCCAATCATATTCTGATTAAGACTCCCTTTGGAACAAAACAAAACCACATCCCTAATTACCTGGAGAGGCTGCTGTTAAAAGATGAGACCATTTTCTTCCCCAGATTCTTGGCTAGGAATCAAGAGTTCAGTTCTCTGGAATTAAATCTGGATCTCTTGCACAATAGTGCTGTACACTGCCACAGAACTGCCAAGCTGGCAATACTCTATTTTTACATCTTTGGATAAGGTGACCATATTTCCCTATGCTGAATATGGGACACCTGGTAAAATTACTTTTATTCAAGTGAGTTCAACGGCAATCAAACGTACAAACATTCACATCAAGTTGACTGAGCCCCTGTTAAAAAGAAATGCTGCGTAGTTGGATTCTTTTTATTTACCTTCTTATCTGTAAGGCTCTAGGGTTCACACTGGGAGGGGTAACACACACACCCCTACCACACACACACACACGGGGAGAGGTGGTGTGCGTGCGTGCGCATACACACTACCGGTACACCTCTCACACAGGAGGGGGTGATCGACTCACTCTTCCCAGCGCTTTCCACCCTCCATGCCTGGCTGGGTCCCTTGAGGACAGACCCACCTCTCTTGGTACCTGGCACTGTGTCTTCCTGAGGCAACACATGGGTGTGTGTGGGGGGGGAGAATACAGGGTCACCACCACCACCCCTGATTTCTGCCAGCGTTCACACCAGAATGTGGCCAGCAGCAGCCTTTTGGCATTGTGCAGGAGGGAAGGGATGGGAGCTGCTTCCAGCTGCAGGGGAGGAGGAGGGAAGGAGGGAGGGAAGGGATGACCTGGTCTATGTCTTTGCAGAGCTCATCTCTTCCTTCCTCCTCCCAGCCCCCCCGGCCGGAAGCAGCTTCTCCCTTCCTGCCCGCTCAGTGTCAAAAGGCAGCTAACACCTCCAGGTTACTGCTGGCCATAGACATAACCCAGCCACCTCCTGCCCCCTGGCTACAGCACAGGCAGGAAGGGGTTAAGCCCTAAGGATGCATTGTGCACCAGGGCCCAGGGAACCTGACTGCTGGGGCTTCAACCAACCCAGCCAGAGAGGTGGCTCAGCAGAGGAGGGTGCCTAGAGGACGGAGCAGCCCCGTGCTCCCTGGGGGCAGGACCCAGGGCTGGGGGGAGGGTGGAGAAGGTGCTAAGCCCCTGCCCTGGGGGCTGCAGTGGAGCCTGCAGGTTTGGGGTGCGAACAGTGGCGTAGCCAGCTTCTAAGAGGAGGGAGAACAAACATAAAGGCGCCCCCCCTTGGCTCCTCCTCTGGCCACACCCCCTTGGCTCCTCCTCCGGCTGCACCGCCCCACCCCCAATGGCTCCTCCGGCCCTGCTGTGCCACCCCCTCAGTCCTCCGGCCGTGGCTGCCGGCCGCCATGCTGCGCCCCTCCAGCCGCATACACCCCCCGCTCCTCCAGCTGCGCCCGCCCCCTCCCCCTCTCCTGGCTGCTGGCCATGCTGCAGCCTGCACCCCCCCTCACACCTCCAGCCACTTTTGGAAAGGCGGGGGAAGCGGCTGCTTCCCCTGCGCCTCGCTAGCTACGCTACTGGGCGAGAACAGGCTGGAAAGTTTTCTCCCCCACTACTTGGGAGCTTAGCTGAGCGGCGGAGAGGCTTCCCCATGCCAGTGCTGTGCGGGGTTTTGGCACATGCAGGGCTCGGGCTCCCCCTGGCCAGCAACCTCGGCCAGAGGGTCTTGGGCTTTCCCAGGCCGCTGGCCCAGCCAGAGGCAGTGTGGGAAGGAAGGAGCCTGCATGCCAGGCTATTGGTGAGCTGAGCGCTCTGACCAGGGGCTGGTTCTCCACACAGCACTGGGAGCGGGACATGCCCCACCGGGAGGGATATGGAGGAGCAGTGGGGCTGGAGGTGAGGCAAAGGGGCAAAGCAGGGAGAGGACAGCGAGAGGGGAAGCTGATGGGTGTGCAGCAGAGGCGACACGTAATCGGCTGCTGCCTGGCACCTACCCGCACTCACCAACCACTGCAGCTCACAGCCAGTGCCAGCTGGAAACAGGATTGGGGGGGGAGGGGGCAGCAACGGCCCTGCTGGCTGAGAGCTGGCACGCAGCAGGGCTGTGCTGACAGACCAGCAGGGTGAGCAGCCGGCCCTGCATACTGCATCTTCGCCCCACCACCAGCCTTGCACCCCAGCCTCCATTGCCGACCACCGGATGCCTCCCACTCACTGCTGGTGGACGGGCGGCTGGCAAGCAGGAATCTGGCCAGCACCAAGATCCGCCAGTACTGATGTGTGGTCGGGGGGGGGGGGGGGAGGGGGAGGAGAGACAAATATGGGACAATTTGCCCGTTTTTAAGAAAAAGTCAGGATACCTGCAGGAGGACTTAAATATGGGACTGTCCCTTTAAAAACGGGACATCTGGTCACCTTATCTTTGGAGCGATGGTCCCAGAAAACAAAAATGTGAAGAAAAATTAAGGGTCAAGGCTGTTGGCCAAGTGATCTTCTCCTATCTTAGTAAACAGTCACAAATATAAGGAACAACTAATACAGTCAAATAGGTTCAGCCATTAGTAGCTGCTACAGAACTGGTATAAAACATTGCTTAATGGTTTTAACCATTCAAATTAAATATAATTCCAGAAGGGGAAAAAACAAAGAACAATGAAAATAAAGTTGATGTAACTAAGACTTTGGCTGGAATCCACAAGAACAAATCCAGGCAACACCTCCAAACACTCACACTTGGCACAAGAAAAAAAGAGAGAGGGGCTTAAAGTGCAGTAAATTAAGGCCAGATTTGTTGGCCTACCTCTGAATTTTCTTAAAGTAAAACAGACACCTGAAGTGACTAGCAATTTGTTCACAGATAATGTTAATTGTCCAGAGGCCCATCCACTGGATCAATATGTACTCACAGGTGCTTAGTTTGTACATCAGTTCCCTAGAAGATGAGTCATAACAATCCATAACATAAATCAAACTGCCAAGCATATTTTCCAAGTCTATAAGGTAAAAATCCTGAGAGAGAAAACTGGCAAGCATTCATATTAAAAATGAATTTCTACACAAAATAATTCAACTGCATTCCTCTACCATAGCAAAAGCAATTTTCCATATTATGGAAAGCTTTCCCCCAAAAAAATATTTGTAACGAAGTACCAAAAACATCTTAATAAAACAGTCTTAAAGTAATACATCAGTAGTACACATTTTGCTATTCCACATAATATGCACATACACCCAAATTTCCCCATACTTCACAGTTAAGGTTAGGTAGCAAATCACTTTAGTATTATTATATTAATACTTCATTACTTTTAAAAGGAATACTATGGTACATTTACTATTGTTATGGGGGAAATAATACCGTAAAATTAAGGCTGAATACATATTTCAATTTATATCTATATTTTCAGCTGTTCTTATACCTTCAAGGCTAAGATTGTCTAGGATTTGCCCAAGATGAAATAGTTTGAATAATAATTGGCTGGTTTTGTGTATACACAGAGAAAAAAATAATACACTTTTCTATTAATAAAAGTTCTATGACCTTGGTGGGATAAGTCTCATGACTGGAATACTGGTAGAGCGGGGTATAGTTTGTTCGGGAAGGACAGGCAGAGTAAAAAACGGAGGTGGTGTTGCATTATACATCAAGAACATAAACACTTGTTTGGAGGTCCAGAAGGAGGTAAGAGGCAGACCAGCTGAGTTTCTCTGCATAAAGATAAAAGGGGTAAAAAAACCAGGGCTGACATCTTGGTAGGGATCTAATACAGAGCACCAAATCCGGAAAAGGAGGTGGATGAGGCATTTCTAGAACAAACAATGAAAATATACAAAACAGAAGACCTGGGAGTATGGGGGACTTCAACCCAGACATATGTTGGAAAAATAATATGGCAAAACAAAATTTTCAATAAGTTCATGGAATGTACTGGGGACAAAGTTTTTGTTCCAGAAAGGGAAGGAAGTAACCACAGGGACAACCATTTTAGACTTGATTGTAACAAACCAGGAGGAATTGGTAGTGACTTTGAAGGTGGAAAGCAATTTGGGTGAAAGATCATGAAATGAGAGATTTCATGATTCGAAGGAAGGAGTGAGAGCAGCAAAATAAGGACAACGGACTTCAAAAGTGCAGACTAACAAATACAGAGAACTGATAAGTAAGGACCCATGGGAAGAAAAATCTAAAGGAAAAGAGTTCAGGACAGCGGGCAGTTTCTCAAGGAGACAATATTAAAGGCACAACTGCAAACTATCTTAATACTAAGGAAAGACAGGAAGAATAGTGAGGCCAATATGTGGGGCTCTATCAATTTTACGTCTGGCAAAAACGTGTCATGGACCATGAAATTAGCCCTTCCCCATGAAATCTGATCTCCCCCTGTTGGGAGTGCCCCAGCTGAGGCGGGGGGTGGAGAGGGAGAGAGTGCTCGTAGCTGCGAATACATGCTGGACTGGAGAGGGAGATCAGACCCACCTCAGACTGCCTCCCCCTGCTGCAGGAAGCTCTGGGGCTGGGCAGCCCTAGAAGTTCTTGCAGCTGGAGGAGGCTTGTGGAGGAGGATCTGCCTCCCTCTGCTGCTGGGAGTGCCCCAATCTGGGGGCTCCTAGCTGCGAGTCCCTGCAGGGCTGGGGAGGGACAGGACTCATTCCATCCTTCCCTTGCAGGGCAGCTTGGAGGGAGAAGGAGATCAGACCCGCCTGCAGGTACCTTTTGGGTTGGGACCCCCACGGTTACAACATCCAACACTGTGAAATTTCACATGTAAACATCTAAAAACATGAAATTGACCAATTTAAAAACCCTCTGGCCATGAAATTGGTCAAAATGGACTGTGAATTTGGTAGGGCTCAACCAATATGGTTCTATCAGGCGCTCTTTAATGACCCGAAAATCAAAAAGGAATCCTATAAAACAGAAACATGGACAAATTGCTAAGCAGTACAAAAGAACAACGTAAGCATGTAGGAACAAAATCAGAAAGGCTAAACCTAGCAAGGAACATTAAAGACAATAAAAAGGAGGGTTTTTTAATAGATTAGGAGCAAGAGAAAGAAAGGAAAGCATAGGACCTCTGCTTATCGGGAAAGAGGAGCTAATAAATGATGACATCAAGGAAGCTGAGGTGTTTAATGCCTATTTTGCTTCAGTCTTCACTAATAAGGTTAATGGTGACCAGATACTCACCACAATTAAAATTAACAACAAGGGGGAAGGAATGCAAGCCAAAGTAGAGAAAGAAAAGGTACAAGAATATTTTCATAAGTTAGATGTAATCAGGTCAGCAGCAGAATTAATTACATTCATCCTAGAGTACTTAAGGAACTAGCTGAAGCAGTCTCAGAACCATTAGCAATTTTCTTTGCGAATTCCTGGAGTATGGATGAGATCTCAGTACAAAGGAAAAGGGCAAACATAGTACCTATCTTTAAAAAGGTGAACAAAGAGGACCCAAAGAATCAGAGGCTAGTCAGCCCTAACATCAATATCTAAAAAGATACTGGAACAAATTATTAAACAATCAATTTGTAAGCACCTAGAGGATTATAGGGTCATAAGGCATAACCAGCATGGTTACTGGCCTAGTAGATGGTGGGGAAGCAGTAGATGCGATATATCTTGATTTTAGTAAAGGCTTTTGATGAAGTCCCACATGCCATTCTCAGAAAATGTGCTCTAGATGGAATTACTACAAAAGGTAAGTGCACAATGGTTGAAAGACCTTGCTCAAAGAGTAGTTATCAAGGATTCCCTTTTAAACTGGGGAGATTTATCAAGCAGGGTCCCACAGGATTTGTCCTCAGTCCAGTACTACACAATATTTACATTAATGACTTACATAATGGAGTGGAGAGTATGCTTATAAAATTTGCAGATGACACCAAGCTGGGAGGGTTGCTGACACTTTTGAGCAGGGCTGTCCCTAGCTATTCTGGGGCCCTATGCAGTCCCCCCTCCCCCCGTAGGGTGGGGGAGGAGGAAGGCCTCCATGGGGGGGGAGGGGGCAGGGCTGGCCCCAGGCCTCCGTGGGGTGGGGCGGGACTGGCTTGGGGGACGGGGGGAACCACCCACCAGCATTTACTGGGGGCGCGGCTGGTGCCAGGGCGCTGCACTTCCCGTCGCCGGTGAATGCAGGCCCAGCCCTGCTGCAGTCCTCAGTGGAGTGGGGGCGGGGGCCATGTGAAAGAGGTGGAGCAGGGGCTGGAGCAGCATGCAGCTGTGCAGGGCACCAGGAAATTTCCTGGTGCCCTACGCAGCTACGTACTTTGCATATGGGTAAGGATGGCCCTACTTTTGAAGACCGGATTAGAATTCAAAATGACCTTGACAAATTGGAGAATTGGTCTGAATTCAACAAGATGAAATAAAATAAAGACAAGTGCAACATCCTACACTTAAGGAAAAAAATCAAATGCACAGCTACAAAATGGGGAAAAACTGGCTAAGTGATAGTACCACTGAAGAGGATCTGGGGGTTATAGTAGATCACAAATTGAACATGGATCAACAATGAGATCAGTTGCAATAAAGACTGAACTAGTGGGGTGTATTAACAGGAGGGTCATATGTAATTGTCCCACTCTACCTGGCACTGGTGAGGCCCCAGGTGGGGAACTGTGTCCAGTTCTGGGTGACACACTTTAAGAAAGACATGGACAAATTGGAGAGTGTCCAGAGGAGACCAACAAAAATGATAAAGGGTTTAGAAAATCTGACCTATGAAGAAAGGTTAAAAAACTGGGCATATTTAGTCTTGAGAAAAGAAAACTGAAGGGAGACCTGGTAACAGTCTTCAAAATATGCTAAGGGCTGTTATAAAGAGAAGATTGATCAATTGTTCTCCATGTCCACAGAAGTTAGGACAAGTAGCAATGGGCTTAATCTGCAGTAAGGTGATTTAAGTTACATATTAGGAAAAACTTTCTAACCTGGTAGTTAAGCTCTAGAATACACTTCCAATGGAAGTTGTGGGATCTCTATCACTAGAAGTTTTAAAAAGCAGGTTGGACAAACACCTGTCATGGGTGGTCTAGGTTTACCTGGTCCTGCCACAGTGCAGGGGGCTGGACTTGACTTCAAGGTCTCCTCCAGCCCGACATTCTATGATCCTATATGGTCATAATTAGCCTTTCAAGCAACAGTTCACATCACTCTTAGTGGTAGATCATGAGGTAAATATAGATCATGTGTGTGCATTAGAGAGAGAAAAAAAATGAATCAAGCTCTGCTTTTGCAACCAGGTTGCTTTTAAATAAAAAAATTAATCCAACAGAATACCTCTGTAAAAAACACAGATTTCTACTGTGCCCTTTTTATATTTATTGACCTTATGCACTCAACACTTTGTATAATTAATCCATTACATAGGCAATACAAACATATGCAAAGGAGTGTGATTAATCTTATTCAAAATTAATATACTATCCCACAAGATTCATATTTGTTTTATGACCAAAAGTCAGTTCACGAATTAACATTTTCAGAATAATTAAGGAAGGTAAAATGAGTAAGGGTTTCTACTATAAGGATTTTTAAAATGTTTTGAAATCCATCCCACGTATTTTCAATAATATTCAGGTATATATAGAACAACCATGAAACCATTCTACTTACCAACGAGTCTTATTACATTCAGTGTAGTGTTTGTTAGGATGGGTGCATTCACCTTGTTGAGATTATAATCTGAACGCTTCCTGCTCCTCAGGGTTTCTCGAGAAACACTTAATTAAAAGAAAGTCAATTACCCATGTATGTCTAAAAGTGTACAAATGTAACTGTAAAAAAGTATGCCCTTGTACAACATGCATTTCAGGTCTAGCCATGTGCTTTATTTATGACAATATATAACTGGATTAGGGCATGTAGACATGTTTAGAAAGAGACTTAGTCTAGTTTTCTGAACACAGGACTAGAGACAGGAACTCTTGATTTCTAGCGCTATCTGATTCTTGCATCACTTGTAAAATGGAGAAAATGAGAATTAAACAGTTCAAGATGAAAAGCACTATAAGTAAGTGGGAAGAATCAAGTGAAGATGATGAAAGCACTCAAATTCAAACAGCCCTCCATCTGCCATGCCTCAAAATTATGTATGTCACTCCTGGAAAATGTGTTAAGAATTTCACAACCAATATGCATTTAAATGTATATGTAGCTACTTAGTTTGATTCCCCTTAAGTAACCTGTTGCCTTTGTTTTGTACACACACTTAGTTTCAAGGATTATATAGGAATATATCTTTTTTGTAAAACTGCACTAAGAATATTTTAATTTTACCTGAATGACGGTATTCTACTTTCCCTACAAGCCTATTGAAAAATAATACCTTTTTGTTTTAGTGAGTATGAATTAATTTCTATCTTGGTACAGTGCCAGGGGAAGGGACAAATTAGTAATCTGTTTTCTTTTAGATGATACAGAGTTGGCACAATAAAAACAGTAAGCGATACTGAAGTGTTTGAAATTATAAATGGATACATTTGATCTATGGAAGCATTTCACTGAAAACATACATAGGAATTCTACAGCGCTTAAAAGTTGACTGATTTGGTCCAAAATTGAAAGAGCATCCAACGTTGCAGCCATCTATCTTTGCACAATTACCATTGACTTGAACAGGAGTTACCCTCCATGGAAAACTGTAGGATCAAGCCCTCAGTTAATGTATAATGCTCTATTAATCAATACTTCTCTTCTCTTTATGAGAATCTTTATCTTCTAACACGGCTGCTACTCTGAAACCTATCCATTCACTGTTTCTTTCTCAGATAATGCTGAGAGACAAGGTGAGAGGCAATATGTTTTACTGGACCAATTTCCATTGGTGAGAGAGACAAGCTTTCGCACTACACAGGACTCTTCTTCAGGTCTGGGAAAATGTACTCAGAGTGTCACAGCTAAATACATAGTCGAACGGATATGTTAGCATAAGTAATTAACACATATTATAAGGGACCATTCAAATTGAAGTGGCCCATTAACACCCCTGCAGTTGTAGGACAAAAAGGAGAATTAGTGGGTTATAGATCACTGCATTTTATTTCTGTATTGAAGTAGGTTCTCTTGGGATATTGGGTGGCCCATTGCCCAGTGCAATCTACTTCTTTGGTGAAGTGTCCTTATTTGGTGAAGGCAGTTTTGAGTGTGCTAAGGTGTATATCCTGTACTTTCTCCTCGGCGCATATTCTGTGGTATCTGAGTGCCTTATGTCTGTATAGATTTAGCTGTAAAATACTCACTTCTATATTGTTTTGTATGTTTATTTGCATGGTCTCTCTCTGGTTCTGTAATTGTTTCTGTCTGCTGTGCTGTATAATTAATTTTGCTTGGTGTAAACCAATTAAGGTGGTGGAATATAATTGATTAAATAATCATGTTACAGTACATTAGGATTGGTTAGTTAAATTTCAGTAAAATAATTGGTTAAGGTATAGCTAAGCAGAACTCAAGTTTTACTATACAGTCTGCAGTCAATCAGGAAGTAAGGGGGGAATGGGAACAGGGAATGGGGGTGGGGAAATTGGAATCATGTTTTGCTAAGGGGGAAATGGGAACAGGGA
>NC_048299.1:44665648-44772768 GCF_013100865.1 Trachemys scripta elegans | reverse complement strand
ACTTAAAGCTTGGTACAGCAAAAAAAAAAAAAAAAAAAACTATTGCAAACCTGGTCTGTTGTACAAGAGGGGAAACTGAGCCACACCACCTCATAAATGACCAGTGAGTAGGGTAATTCACTAGCCTGACTACACAACAAAATAAGGAGAGCCTGGAAGTAATTCTTCTGTTTTGCCTGCAATTAGCAAGGAAATTTGTAAAAGGAATTGGTATTATTATTAAGCAATAATCTGTCCCCACCAGGGGGGGTGAAAATTGTTTTTTGTTTTGTTTTTCAGACGCTCTACAAGCATGCTGGCACCAGCAAAAAAATAACCCAGAATACCATGAATCTATGTTTTGCGTTGTTTGTCTGTGGAGTTTGTATTGTTGCTAGAATAACGTAGGTGGGGGATGGCTTCAAAAGGCTGACCTGGGGGGAAGATGTGTACGGGAATGCAAAAGGCTCAACTAGGAGGTCAGCACCTATGTAATAGCAAACCATGGTGCCTGGAAATAGAACGGCAACTAAGGTGGGCCCCACAAGCCCTATGGGAATAATGAGAAGGGGAGGAACTCCCTGAGAATCAATAAAGGGGTGTGGAAAATGGTGTAAATCCAGAAAAAATGTTTAAATGTGCCCGTCTCCTATGCCTATGGAGGAGTAGGATCAATGGCTTATGGCAAGGGGTCTACACTTGGGTGTATAAGGTGTTTTGCTAAAAATGTACATATTACTGGGGGCACAATTACACCAGCCCCTAACCAAACGACATACATCTACATGCTGCTATCTGAACTTTGGTGCACAAATGAATCTGTAAATCTTATTGCTGTAAATAATCAAACCGGGGCATACTGCCTGATTCCATACCAAGTGGTTAAGTTGGTTTAAACAATAACCCATTTCTCTGTGGACATTCAATGGACTTATGATGTGAACAAAAGCATGCAAAACCTGCAGGGGCAGCTTGTTGCAACTGCCAGCAAATGAACACATTAAAATCTTAACTCTGTCGAAGGAGGAAAGGCAGTGTTTTGGTGGTGGCTCAAATGCTGAACCATACTGCAGTGGTCAGGACTCGGTGTTGCTGTGAATTGTGTATTGTTAACTGTACCTGTGTTATGTTGCATATGAAAATAAACTATAAGTAATGTAGTAAGCCCTCCCTACCTCACAGTGTACTAAACAACCTGGACCCAACCTTCTTAGGCCCACTATAATGGGAAGTCTGGAACACTAATTAAAATAGGTGTGGTATGCCCGTACAAGAGAAGGTGCAGGGCACTATACTACACAAGGGGCAGTGGGACAAATGAAATATCGACACCTTCCACCTTGATGCCTGGCCCCATCAGGAAATGTGTCGCCATAAGTCCTATGCTTTTCCAGGGATACCTGGGCAGGAGGATCCCAAAAGAAGAAAGATAAAAAATGGGTGGAGTGTTAGGATATAGATATTCAAGCCCGTCTGGCCTATAAAAAGAACAGGAGTACTTGTGGCACCTTAGAGACTAACAAATTTATCAGAGCATAAGCTTTCGTGGGCTACAGCTCACTTCTTCGGATGCATATAGAATGGAACATGTATTGAGGAGATACACACACACACACACACACACACAGAGAGAGAGAGAGAGTATGAACAGGTGGGAGTTGTCTTACCAACTCTGAGAGGCCAATTAAGAGAAAAAAAATTTTGAAGTGATAATCAAGATATCAAACGGTCTGTACTGGGCTAAGAAGTGTGAGAATACTTACAAGGGGAGATAGATTCAATGTTTGTAATGGTTCAGCCATTCCCAGTCCTTTTATTCAATCCTAAATTGATTGTATCTAGTTTGCATATCAATTCCAGCTCAGCAGTCTCTCGTTGAAGTCTGTTTTTGAAGTTTTTCTGTTGTAAAATAACCACCCACAGGTCTGTCATTGAATGACCAGACAGGTTAAAGTGTTCTCCCACTGGTTTTTGTGTATTATGATTCCTGATGTCAGATTTGTGTCCATTAATTCTTTTGCGGAGAGACTGTCCGGTCTGGCCAATGTACATGGCAGAGGGGCATTGCTGGTACATATCACATTGGTAGATGTGCAGGTGAACAAGCCCCTGATGGTATGGCTGATGTGATTAGGTCCTATGATGATGTCACTTGAATAGATATGTGGACAGAGTTGGCATCGGGCTTTGTTACAAGGATAGGTTCCTGGGTCAGTGTTTTTGCTCAGTGATGTGGTTGCTGGTGAGTATTTGCTTTAGATTGGGGTGGGGAGAGGGGTTGTCTGTAAGCGAGGACAGGTCTGTCTCCCAAGATCTGAGAGAGATCATCTTTCAGGATAGGTTGTAGATCTTTGATGATGCGCTGGAGAGGTTTTAGTTGGGGGCTGAAGGTGACAGCTAGCGGTATTCTGTTATTTTCTTTGTTGGGCCTGTCTTGTAGGAGGTGACTTCTGGGTACTCGTCTGGCTCTGTCAATCTGTTCTTTCACTTCAGCAGGTGAGTATTGTAGTTTTAAGAATGCTTGATAGAGATCTTGTAGGTGCTTGTCTCTGTCTGAGGGATTGGAGCAAATGCAGTTATATCTTAGAGCTTGGCTGTAGACAATGGAACGTGTGGTGTGTCCTGGATGGAAGCTGGAGGGACGTAGGTAAGTGTAGCGGTCAGTAGGTTTCCGGTATAGGGTGGTATTTATGTGACCATCGCTTATTAGCACAGTAGTTTCCAGGAAATGGACCGCTTGTGTGGTTGATCTAGGCTGAGGTTGATAGTGGGATGGAAATTATTGAAATCATGGTGGAATTCCTCAAGGGCTTCTTTTCCATGGGTCCAGATGATGAAGATGTCATCAATGTAGTGCAAGTAGAGTAGGGGCGTTGGAACAACGCTTCCTTAGCTCTCGTCCCCTAAGTCAGCCATAAAAATGTTGGCATACTGGGGGCCATGCGGGTTCCCATAGCAGTGCCGCTGACTTGAAGGTATATAATGTCCCCAAATGTGAAATAGTTGTGAGTGAGGACAAAGTCACAAAGTTCAGCCACCAGATTAGCTGTGACATTATCAGGGATACTGTTCCTGATAGTTTGTAGTCCATCTTTGTGTGGAATATTGATGTAGAGGGCTTCTACATCCATAGTGGCCAGGATGGTGTTTTCTGGAATATCACCGACGGATTGTAGTTTCCTCAGGAAGTCAGTGGTGTCTCGAAGATAGCTGGGAGTGCTGGTAGCATAGGGCCAGAGGAGAGAGTCCACATAACCAGACAAGCCTGATGTTAGGGTGCCAATGCCTGAGATGATGGGGCGTCCAGGATTTCTAGGTTTATGGATCTTGGGTAGCAAATAGAATACCCCTGGTCGGGGTTCTAGGCATGTGCCTGTACAGATTTGTTCCTGTGCTTTGTCAGGGAATTTTTTTTTTTAGCAGATGGTGTAGTTTCTTTAGGTAATCCTCAGTGGGATCAGAGGATAATGGCCTGTTGAATGTGGTGTTAGAGAGCTGTCTAGCAGCCTCTTGGTCATATTCCAATTTATTCATGACAACGACAGCACCTCCTTTGTCAGCCTTTTTGATTATGATGTCACAGTTGTTTCTGAGGCTGTAGATGGCGTTGTGTTCAGCATGGCTGAGGTTATGGGCCAAGTGATGTTGCTTTTGCACAATTTCAGCCTTTGCATGTTGACGGAAGCAATCTATGTAGAAGTCCAGTCCGTTGTTTCGACCGTCCGGAGGAGTCCACCTGTTCATGCTCTCTGTATGTGTGTGTCTCTCTCTCTCCTCAATATATGTTCCATTCTATATGCAGCCGAAGAAGTGGGCTGTAGCCCACAAAAGCTTATGCTCTAATAAATTTGTTAGTCTCTAAAGTGCCACAAGTAGTCTGTATCCGCAAAAAGAACAGGAGTAACACGGCTGCTACTCTGAAATTTGGCCTATAAGATATTCAAGCCTGTCTGGCCTTTAAGAATTTAGGTGTATTCTTATAACTTAGCTAGTTATAGAGGTATAAAAGAATCAAAATCATTGTCTATCTGTGTCTCTCACTGTGACAGTCTGAGGCCCTGTTTAGTCAAATTAAAATAAGGCAATCTGGGACTGTTAGGAAGGTGATCCAATCTCTCACCTCCAGATAAAGGGAAGAGCCTAGAACATGTAAAAGGAAATTTAGTGTGATAGTCTTCTGTCTGGTAAGAACTCACTTATCAATAGACACAGCTGGAAAACCCTTATGTCTGTATAGATGTAGTTGTAAAATCCTCACTTCTGTATTGTTTTGTATGTTTATTTGCATGGTCTCTCTCTGGTTCTGTAATTGTTTGTCTGCTGTGCTGTATAATTAATTTTGCTTGGTGTAAACCAATTAAGGTGGTGGAATATAATTGGTTAAATAATCATGTTACAGTATGTTAGGATTGGTTAAATTTCAGTAAAATAATTGGTTAAGATATAGCTAAGCAGAACTCAAGTTTTACTATATACTCTGCAGTCAATCAGGAAGTAAGGCGGGGGGAATGGGAACAGGGAATGGGGGTGGGGAAATTGGAATCATGTTTTGCTAAGGGGGAATGGGAACAGGAATGGCTCTGTGGTGTCAGAACTGGGAAAGGGGGACACTGAGAAAGGAAACTGGAATCATGCTTGCTAAAAGTTCACCCCAATAAACATCAAATTGTTTGAGCCTTTGAACTGCGGGTATTGTTGCTCTCTGTTCATGCAAAAAGGACCAAGGAAGTGAAAAGGTGAAGAAATAAGCCCCCTAACAGTAGATAACAGATTTCTTTATATGTTTTGGGTGGTTAGTGCATATGTGAAGGTAGGTGTGGTGATCCGTGGGTTTCTTGTATATGGTTGTCTGTAGGGTTCCAATGCTGAAGCTGATTGTGGTGTCCAGGAAGTTGATGCTGGTGTGGGAGCGTTCTAGAGAGAGAGTTTAATAGATAGGTGGTGGTGGCTGTTGCAGTTGTGCTGGGACTCTATTAAATAAAACCCCCTTTGACTGCACAACCCTAGTTGTCACCTACCATCCCACAATGGAACCCATACGGGGTATCATCAAACAATTACAACCCATACTTATTAGTGACCCCATCCCAAAAGAAATATTTCCGGAATCCCTTCTTCTGGCCTTCAGACAACCTTTCATCCTCTCCGATATCATCAGAAGCAAGCTCCCCACAGACCAAGACACACCAACTCAGAGAGGCACCAGATCCTGCCAGAACAGATACAAAACCTGCAGACATATCTCCATTGTACAATGATCAAAACCCTCCACAATACACCTTTCAAGATCCCTAAGTCCTACACATGCCTTTCATAACATATGGTCTACCTCATCCAATGCAGTACATGTCCAATGTGCAGGGCCGGCTCTAGGATTTTTGCCGCCCAAAGCAAAAACAATTTTGGCCGTCCTCCCACCTTTAATTACCCCACCCCCCGGCCCCACCTCAACTCCGCCCCTTCCCCAAATCCCCAGCCCTGCCTCCTCCCCGCAGGCTCTGAAGCCTAGGAGGGAGGGACGGGGAGAAGCGGCCCGCGCCGCGGCCACTCGGGATCTCCCCCTCCCTCCCAGGTTTGAGAGCCTGGGAGGGAGGGGGAGACTCCGAGTGGCCGCAGCGCGGGCGCCGCTTCTCCCCCTCCCTCCCAGGCTCTCAAGTCTGGGAGGGAGGGGGAGCAGCGGCACACGAAACAGCTGTTTTGCGCGCCGCAGCCACTCGGGATCTCCCCTTGAGAGCCTGGGAGGGAGGACGAGTAGCGGCGCGCGAATCAGCTGTTTCGTGTGCCGTGGCAGCAGCAGCAGTGGAGGTGAGCTAGGGTGGCTGGGGCACATTTTTAGGGGCCATGCCACCCCTAAAAATGTGCCGCCCCAAGCACCAGCTTGTTTTGCTGGTGCATAGAGCCGGCCCTGCCAATGTGGGTGAAACCAGACAAATCACTATGCTCTCAAATGAACGCACAGGAAAGTGATAAAAGACAAAAACACTGTATCACCTATGAGTGAACACTTCACAAAGCGATCACTCTATATCTAACACTCATCCTCAAAGGAACCCTGCACAACACTTTCAAAAGACAAGCCTGGGAACTTAAATTCATAACTTTTCTAGACACAAACTCGATCTTAATAAAGACACTGGATTTATGGCTTATTACAACAATCTGTAACCCACTAATTCCCCCTTTTTAGCCTATGACTACAGAGTTATAACAGGCCACTTTACCTTGAATGGTCCCTTAATATGTGCTAACTACTTATGCTAAACTATCTGTTCAACCTTATATTTAGCTGTGACACTCTGAGTACCTTTCCCAGACCTGAGGAAGAGCTCTGTGTAGCTCAAAATCTTGTGTCTCTCACCAACAGAAGTTGATCCAATAAAAGATATTACCTCACCCACCTTGTCTCTCTACTATCCTGGGTCCAACATGGCTACAACAATACTACATACGTCAGATAATGCTGCACAGCTTACAGCTTCTCTATTTTGGAGAGCTACGTTCCATACCGTTCGAATTATGCCTGCAGTATTAGAGATTATTTGACAGCTAAGTATTTGGTTCTATGGAAATCTTATAGAAAGGAAAGTTTAAAAAGCATAGAGCAAGAGCTGCAAAAGGGCAAATAATTGTATGTTTACCTTTTTACAGGGGCATCTCCTGTCTGCTCATCCACATAATCTCTTTTCAGCTCCTCAGGAACATCACTGTCACTGTCATACTCTTGATAGGCACTCTTCTCCTGTTCATCAGATTCATACTATTAAAGAAACAAAACAACAGCTTTCACTATTTATTTATTTTTTTAAGAATATCCCTGAACATCCATTTTAAAAAAAATGAGTAGTGCTTTGTGACTTCTTTGCTTTTAGTTCTTCCACAATGCAACAGTGTTATTTGTACCTTGACTGAGTTTTCTGTATCCGGTGTATGATTAAAAACTGTCTACCCAGCTCATTAATAATACAGGAGAACTTTGACAATGGACAAAAAACACAAAATCTTTAACTAGATTTTAAAACATGCTTCTATTCCAGATGTCCTGTAAATATTTTAATCACTTTTTCTCCTAATCACTGTTTTCCTCCTTGCCTCAATATTACCTATGTTATTCAGATATTTGACATCATTTATTATTGCTTTTTTAGTCAATAATATGCTGCACAGTTTATATAAAATCTAAATTGGTCAACATATTGGCAATAGAAAAGGCGGTGTAAAACCACTAGACTGAGTAAGAAAGTACCAAAACAGTAGGTGATTATGAAAACTTTTGGTTATTTTGTGTATACCCTTTTAAAAAGTAATCTTTTCCATGATGTGCATATGTTTTATAGACATTTTGAAAATATTAACAAAATATTTAAGCGTTTTTAAAATCAGTTCTAGTACATTCAACAGGACACTTCCACTGGAGTATTTTTCAGTTTGTTGGACTGGTACGTAGTGATGCTACACAGAGTCACTTTGACTTTGCACAACTTGATTATTGCAGAACACTGACATTTATCTGAATATTTCTCAGCATTACAATACAGTATCATGCATTTTTTCTTCTAAAACTTTAAATGCATGTGAAGCAGGTTCTTCAAATCTGTGTAATTAACATACATGACACACAGTATACAAGGAAGGTGATCCTATAACTTATTTTAACAGATACACCTTAGATAGCCCCAGACATTGTGCTCTCAAACCTGCCTAGGGAGGTTGTGGAATCTCCATCTCTGGAGATATTTAAGAGTAGATTAGATAAATGTCTATCTGGGATGATCTAGACCAGGGGTCACAAACACACGGCCTGTGGGCTGCATGTGGCCCACGGGGCTATTTCCTGCGGCCTGACAAACTGCCCGCGGGCACCCCCGGGCCTACCTCCAGGCCAGGAGTGAGCAAACTACGGCCCACGGGATTGCCCCCCTCGAGCCCCATGCCACTCCCTGATGCGGCTGGCATCACGTCCCTGTGGCCGGGGGGTGGGGGGGGAGGGAAGAAAGGGCTCCATGTGTTGCCCTGGCTTCCAGGCACTGCTCCCCCGCAGCTCCCATTGGCCGGGAACGGGGAACCACGGCCAATGGGAGCTTCGTGGGAGGTACCTGGAGGAGCGGCAAGCAGCCTGCGGAACCCTGCATACCCCCTCATACACAATCCTGCCTAACCTAAGTACACAAAAAGATATCTCCTCCATTGTATTAAAATGAACTTTGTTAGAGGTTGTGGGGTTCCTTTGGATATCAAAAGCCACTCACTTTTGTCATTGCCAAATATTAATTCACAATTTCTTACTTTTTTTTTTTTTAAACTTGGGTGGTTGTTAGTAACCTAAAATCCACACCTAGGCACCTATAACAAATGGCTTGCTTTTAAGAAAGGTTCAGAACACTCACAGGACATACTGATTTCAAAGGAAGCCATGGATGACACATATTAATGTGATAACTATGGATGTAGATGCCTAATTTCAGGTAACCAAGTTTGAAAATGTTGGCCACACTGACTACTGTGTAGTTAAACAGAAATCTTATTAAAAAATTCAGCAAACTGTTACCGCACTATAGATCATTTGACATAAATCTTTAGACTTGTTATACTCCCCACAGACTGCTTTTACATTTTAGAAAACAGCAAACAAATTTGTGAAATGAAAGTGCAAAAACTGCCCGAAATAATTACAAACTTAAGTGCTAAAAAGCGTGCCTTAAAAAAGACCAGTGCAGAAACTGCAACATAACAAGACTGAATGGATCTCCCTCCCCAACAGAGAGATATTTTCCCTTTTGACTGAACCAAAGTTTTTTTCTTTAGAGCTGTATTATACAATATAAATCCTGATCTTTTTAAAATATCAGCTATGTCAGCTCTTTGGAGTACTTTGTGGGGAATGGAGGAAGACTAGTCAAGTGGATAAGGTACTGGACTGGGCCTTGGGGGTGGGGGGAATCTTTTACTAACCTGTTCAGTTCCTGTTGCTCTTTAAGTGATTGCACATGTCTATTCCACTTCAAGGAGTGCATAGCCAGTGCTCCAGAACTGGAGATTTTTCCTTTGGCGGTACCCATCGGGGTAGCGTGTGCACTCAGTCACTTCCTACTGCTGCACAATGGTATGAAGGGCAGAGCCTCACCAGACCCCGCTCCCTCGCAATTATCTTCTTCTCTGTGAATAGGTCATTTAGTGGTATTCGTTAGTGTTAGATTAGCATACGTATTTTTTGTTATTTTTCCTGCAGAGTTCGTTCCCTCTGAGTGACAGGGTACTCCACCCAGTATGGAGGTATCCCTTGGTGTCTGGGTTTTAAGACTTGTGCCAGCTGCAAGAAATCTGTGCCCATGAGTGACCCTCATTCCTCCTGCTTGAAGCACCTAAATGAGGGTCACATTCAAGACCAATACCAGATTTGCAGGGACTTCAAACCCTGCCCCAAAAAGGACAGAATGAGACTGCATCACATTCTCATGGAGGCCCCCCTGCATATCCACCTTCTGAACCCTCCCATTCCCAGCAGGCACTGAGTACTTTGGCATGGGTGAGGAGTATCCCTCCGGACATTGCTTCTGGAAGTCAACACGAATCCCCTCCTCCGGTACTGAGAAAGCAGCACAGAAGATCAGACCTCCATTCACCACAAATTGATGTCCCTGGAGTCAGCCACCGGTAAACAATTAGGACAAGGTAGAGCGTCATTTGGAAAGATGACCACAGGTCATCCACTCCAGCAGTGGTGCCTGGGCCATGGAGACTAACTCTCACTGCTATGCTGATTCCTTTGGTGCAACAGCAGCAGCATCATGAAAATCTCTTGGTACCAACACTGCCGGCAGTGTATGCAGCAGCAGAGGATCTACTCTGCCTCCTGGAGAGCCTCCTCAGCCCCCTCTCAGTTCTTTCTTACCAGACACACACTGATATAGAACGGAAGGAGGGCAGGTCATGGAATGGACACGTGCAACACATCTTGAAGAAAAAACAGTTACCTACCTTTTGTAACTGTTGTTCTTAGAGTGCTTGCTCATATCGATTCCATTCTAGGTGACTCGCAAGCAGTATCAGTGGAGGTGGGCTCGGAGTTCACTGTTGTGTACCTTGTAGTACAGCTCTGCCAAAGTAAGCGTCGTCTCGCGCCTGCTGAGTCAGTGCGCAGTGCGATGCGAACGTATGGACGGTGACCAGGTGTTAGCCCGACAGATCTCTTGGATCGGCATCTGCGCCAGGAAGGCCGCAGAAGACGCCTGCGCTCTAGTGGAATGAGCTGTCACAATTGCTGGCAAGGGCATTTTTGCCAGTTTGTAGCAGTGGCGGATGCACGCAGTGATCAGACACAAAATTCTCTGGGCTGACACCAGGTAGCCCGTCATCCTGTCTGCGACAGCAACAAACAACTGTGTTGACTTGCGGAACGGCAGCGTTCTATCGATGTAGAAGGCCAGCACCCATCTGACGTTTAGCATATGCAACCTGCGCTCCTCATCTGGTGCGTGAGGCTTCAGACAGAGGACCAGTAAGTAAATGTCCTGCTCTGTGTGGAACTGGGAAACAACTTGAGGCCTCCTCAGGATGAATGCGCTTGTCCAAGGTCCAACATACAAAGCGCTTCCACTTGACTACATAGGTAGCCCTGGTGGAAGGTTTCCTGCTGCCCAGCAGGACCTGTTGGGCCGCTGCAGAGCACTCCCACTTGTCTGTGCTTAGCCACGGAGAAGCCATACCATCAGGTGCAGCAGATTGCTGTGGTTCTGGGATAGCAGATCCAGAGAGAGAGAGGTAACTGCACCGGGTCGGCTACCGAAAGACTCAGCGTCATGCCAAACTAGTGCTGGCAAGGCCATGCCAGGGCAATGAGAATGACCCATGCTCTGTTTTGCTTCACTTTTAGGGGGACTCTGTGGATAAGCGTCACTGGCGGAAAGGCGTACATCAGCACTTGGAAGGCGTATGACAGGGAACCCTCGTCCCCGCCATAAAGGGAGCAGAACACGTGGCACTTCCTGTTCTGCCTGGACGTAAATAGGTCCACCTGGGGATTCCCCCACCGTCGGAAGATCAAGTTGACCACTTCCAGATGGAGGGATCACTCGTGATGAGAGGAGAAAGTCCTGCTGAGGCGATCTGCCAGGACATCCCTGGTTCCAGGTAAGTGAGCGGCCACCAGGTGGATGGCATTGTGCTCAAAGTTCCCAGAGCCTGAGCGCCTCTTGACACAGGGCCGAGGACCTGCGCCACTCTGACTGTTGATGTAATACATCGCGGCTGTGTTGTCCATGAGGACCTGCACCACCTTGCCTTTCAGGTGGGGCAAAAATGTCTGACAGGCCAGGTGCAACGCCTTGAGCTCCCTGACATTGATATAAAGAGCTAAGACGTGCTGCATCCAGCAACCTTGGGTGCTGAGCTCGCCCAGGCTGGCTCCTCAACCCAGATCTGATGTGTCTGAGAGCAGAGTAAGTGATGGTGATGGGGACACAAAGGGAACTCCCTGCAGCACTGACTTGGGGTCTAGCCACTAGTTCAAGGACGAGAGGATGCAGTCCAGCACTGGGACTGATCGGTCTAGGGGGTGCCTACTGGAAACAGACTGTTGCTAGTCACGTTTGCAGGGATCACAGATGAAGCCGGGAGTGCCTGACCATGTATGTGCATGCTGCCATGTGACCCATCAGCTGCAGGCAAGTGCGGGCCGTAGTGATCAGATGTCTCCTCACATGGGCAATGAGATCCGCCAAGGCCTGAAAGCGTGCTTCCGGAAGGAAGGTTCTGGCTTGCATGGAATTGAGAACCGCTTAGATAAACTCTATGCGCTGGACTGGCATTAACATGGACTTTTCTGTGTTTATTAACAGACCCAATTGGTTGAAGATGGAGCATACCAGATCGAGGTTTCTCTGCACCTATCCCAGAGTCCTGCCCTTGAGGAGCCAGTCATCGAGGTATGGAAAGATCTGGAGCCCACAACGTCTGAGGTAAGCTGCTACTGGCGCCACGCATTTCATGAACACCCTGGGGGCCGAAGACAGGCCAAAGGGTAGCGCCATGAACTGGAAATGGCACTCTGCCACTATGAAACCCAGGACACAGACGGCTCCTAGGAATATAGAAACATGGAAGTAAGCATCCTTTAAGTCGAGAGCGGTGTACCAGTCCCCCGGATCCAGGAAGGGGATAATGGAGACCATGGAGACCCTGTGGAACTTCAACTTCTTGAGAGACTTGTTGAGGCCGTGCAGGTCCAGGATGGGTCTGAGGCCCCACTTTGGCCTTCAGGATTAGGAAGTATTGGAAGTAGAATCCTCTTCCTTCCATGTCCCGAGGAACTGCCTCCACAGCCTCTAACTGCAGGAGCTTGTCGACCTCCTGAACCAGGAGTTACTTGTGAGAGGGGTCCCTGAAGAGGGACAGGCAAGCAGGGGGGAAGAAGGGGTATCCACAAACTGCAGGGTATAGCCCCGAGCTACTATGTCCAGGACCCGGTAGTCAGAGATAACCCCTGACCAAACAGAGCTGTAGGGAGAAAGATGGTTGAGGAAATGATGGGCAGGATCTGGCCAGCTGACTGGGACATCGGTCTCGAGCGCACCATCAAAACAATTGCTTTTGGGCCCCTGGGTACTTAGCCGGTCCAGGATGGGCTGGTAAGAGGAGGAAGCGCGGCGACGGCTAAACCCGGTGTTCCTTCTCTTTGCAGATCCCTGCCAGGCTCACCAAGGCCTCGACAGTGGTGGAGGCCGGAATGGCTTTCTAGCAGACTGCTGCGTATACATGTCTAATGAGCGAAGGGTAGCCTTAGTGTCCTTCTACCCGTTTAGCCTGCCATCCATTTGATCAGAGAAGAGCCCAACTCTGTCAAAGGGGAGGTCCTGAATTGACGCCTGCATCTCCTGGGAAAGACCGCCGTTTGGAGCCAGGAGCTGCATCGCATAACCATGCCGATGCGACCACCCTCGCTGCCGAGTCCGCTGTGTCCCATGCCATTTGCAGGGAGCATCTGGCTGCCACGGTCCCTTCCTTTACCAGGGTACCAAACTCCTGAGCCTGACCCCAAGGAAGGGAGTCCTGGAACTTCTGGAGACTGTCCCAGAGATTAAAATTGTATCAGCCCAGCAGGGCCTGATAGTTTACATTTCCGGGTGGCAAACCATCTGTTGAATACATTTTTCTGCCAAGTAAATCAAGTTTTTTGGCTTCTTTGTTCTTGGGGGTAGAGGCGGACCATTTGCCGTTTGCTTGTCCTTCTCGTTGGCCGCCGACACCACTAGCGAGCCCAGGGAAGGGTGGGTATACAAGTACTCGAAACCTATGGCTGGCACAAAGTACTTTTTCCTCGGCCTGTTTTGAGGTGGGTGGGATAGAGGATGGGGTCTGCCACAGAGCCTTAGCAATCTTGAGGACCCCATGTATCAGTAGGGTGATCCAGGCAGGCGTGGAGGCCAAGGGGACATTGAAAAGGGTGTCCCCCTCCTGCTCCACCATCTCCTGCACTTCCAGCCACAAGTTCTCTGCCACCCACCTGAGAAGGGCTTGGTGTTCTTTAAAGTCATCCAGGAGGCTGGCCATGGAAGGTCCCACAACCGCCTCATCGGGGAAAGAGGTGGATGCCCTGGCCACCAGTGGAGAAACTGAAGGCTCAGCAGACACTGGAGGTTTGGGGGTGGGCACTGGATCCTCCACCCCGACCTCGGAGCGAGCTTCCGGTACCAGGCCTGGTGTCGGTGGGGCCGTCAATCTTCGCTCTGACGCGTCCACAGAAACATGCTGCAAAGGGGGCATCATCATAGAATATCAGGGTTGGAAGGGACCTCAGGAGGTCATCTAGTCCAACCCCCTGCTCAAAGCAGGACCTAATCCCAACTAAATCATCCCAGCCAGGGCTTTGTCAAGCCTGACCTTAAAAACCTCTAAAGGAAGGAGATTCCACCACCTCCCTAGGTAACCCATTCCAGTGCTTCACCACCCTCCTAGTGAAAAAGTTTTTCCTAATATCCAATCTAAACCTCCCCCACTGCAACTTGAGACCATTACTCCTTGTTCTGTCATCACCAGAAGGCCCCATGCTCGCCAATATGGCCACTGTGTTGGCCACTGGCCTTGCTGCCCCTGCAGTGCTATGGACAGCAGAGCAGTTTCCGGTGCCCAATCCCATCGGAGAAACTGGGACGATAGGCTGAACTGGGCCTCCGTGCCAGAGGAACCCCTCTCTGGCGAACAGGGAGGAGCCGTTGATGCCTGGGTCTGCTGGCTGGTCGTGGCTACTGGTGAGCACTGACTAGGCATAAACAACTGGTGGCTTTACTGGGGAGAACAGTCCCAGTGCCAGGGAGATCAGCATCGGGGGAACGGTGCTACGGAGAGCGGTAACATGGGGGGAGCGGTGCCACGGTGCCGGCGACCAAGACTGATGTCTAGATGCGGATTGGTGAGAGGGCAAACAGCATCGGTCATAATATGGGGAGTGTTGACCCCGCACTGGGGAATAACGTCTTGGCATGCAGGAAGAGAGTTTGGGCGACCAGCGGTGCGGTTGCAACCTGGCACGGATTGCTTGTCCGGCAACCAATGGTGCCCCCCCCCCAACCCTGGAGGGGTCTTAACGGCTAGCTTGTCCTCTCAGGGAGCCTTTGCCTGGTCCTGCGGCACCGGAGATGTCATAGGAGCAGGTGCAGACCTGTGCTCTCTGCGCGCTTGGGCTTGGGATGATGATAGTGCAGGCAGGGTGGTGGGTCCCATACCACTCACCAGAGTCAGCGATGGACCTTTAAGATGGCCAAGAGCTTGGTGTGAAGTCCTCACTGGGACCTTAACTATCAGCTAACTATGCACTTAACAACTACTTAACACTAACTAGAACTGAATAAAGGCCCAAAGTCCAATGGAAGAAACCGCTAGCTCTTGACAAGCAAGAGAGGCGCTCCGACTGACCACCACAAGCGGGAAGAAGAAACTGAGAGGGCGTGGGCTGGCAGTGCCGGATATACCACGGCATGAGTGTGGCATTCTAGAGGGCACTACAGCTAGCTCTAGAGGTACCGTTAAGGCAAAAATCTCTGATGGCCATGCACATTGCCGTGCACACACCTAGAATGGAATCAACATGAGCTAGCACTCCAAGAAGAACAGATACAGAACAGGTTAGTAACCTTTTTTTCCCTCCTTCAAGTGAATGCACAGGTCCATTCCACTCCAGCTGACTCTCAAACAGTTCAGTCCAGAAGTGGGTTTCAGAGTCTACCTGAAAAACTGAAAAAAGTACTTGTCCAAACTTGGCATCATTTCTGGAATGCTAAGATACAGTATAATGAGTAGTAAAGGAATGTACCAATGATCAAGCTACAGCTCTACAAATGTCTGCTATAGTTACTTTAAGCCAAAAGAATTGCAGAACCTGTTTGAGATCCTGTAGCATGAGGCATACTGGCAATATCATAGCAGAGATGTGTGCAGGACAAAATCCAGGATGAAATCCCCTGCATGAAGACTGGAAGGCCTTTCATCCTGTCGACAACCGAAATAAGCAGCTAGGAAGACCAACCATCTAAAACACTAGTCCTGTCCAATTAAAAAATCCAACACCCTTCTAACATCCTAAGCATGGAGCCTCTTCTCATCCTTATGAGAATGGGGCTTAAGAAAGAAAGTAAGTATATGGCTTGATTGAGGTGGAATTCTGATACTAATTTAGTCACGAATTCCATAAGTGGACATAATACCCTCTCCTTATTAAAAAAAAGGGGGGGGGAGAAAGAAGGGTCAGTTGCCAACGTTCGTAACTCTTCTCGCAGAGGTAATAGTTACCAAAAATAGATGCAGTAAAAGAGAGGTAGCCATTGGTTCAAAGGGTGGAGCACCAGATTTAAGCCCCAGGAAGGAATGGGATCCATGACAGAGCTATAACCTGCCCAGACCTTTTAAGAATCTAACTGACATAACATCAGAAAATACTGAGTGGCCAGCAATTTCTGGGTGGAAAGCAATGATAGCTACCATGAGAACTCTGATGGAACCAATCTATAGGGCTTGTTGTTTCAGGTGGAACAGAGAGAGTCCACAACATGTTGAACAGAAATCAGGATTGGCAAAACACTTCTCTCTGTTTTGACCACAAGGAGACTCACTTCCACTTCAACAGGTGGAGTATTTTGCACATTCCCCAAACACCTCTTGAGGTGTTAACCATGGACTATCCAGGCTGTAAAATGGAGAATGGCTGGGTCAGGACATAGCATATGATTGGGGTCCTGGGAGATCAAAGTAGTCCTGGTAGAGAAGCTCAGCAGACTGTCAAACCAATGCTAGCAAGACAAAGCCAGAGCTGTAAGGATCATGTTCTCATGATCCAACTTCTGAACACCAGTAAGGAAAGAGACTATGAGATTGGTCTCAAAACTCCCAAAGATGTATCGCCTTTTGACAAAGACTGATTTGGCCCATCACTCTCTGTTCATGTAGATCACCACAGTCTGTGGCGACTTGTAGAGTGTTGCCCTTGATATGAGGGAGAAAAGCTCGACAGACCATATGAATAGCCAACAATGCCCACACATTTATGTGGAGAGCCAAATCTTGGTAAAAACACAGACCTTCAGTTTGTAGGTTTCCTAGGCGAGCTCTCCAATTTAAAAAAAAATGTCCATAACTAAGAGTTAGTGTGCACAAGGAAGGTGTGAAGGTAACTCCCATACACATTGGCTGGATCCATCCACCAGACCAGAGAGGCTAGTACTCCTGCAGGCATTCAAATCAGCATGTCCAATGGGTGACAATCCACTGAAATCCACGGGGAATCCACTGACTTTACCCAGCTTTGCAACTCTCTGAGACAAAGCGTGGCATGCCAAACCACATACAACAAAGAGGCCATGTGCCCTGGTAGTCTGAGGCAGCTTCTTACCATTCTAAGTGGCTTTGAAGTCTATGTAAACGTAACATTGTCTGGAATTTGGCTTGAGGTAGGAATGCCCTGGCTAGTGAAGAACCCAGAATTGGCCCTAAACATTAAATTCTCTGATCAGCAGAGAAGATTGACTTGTCCTCGTTGGTCAAGAGACCCAGAATACTGAAGAGGGATTAGATCCTGGATAGACTGACTTCTACTTAGGGTATGGATTGACCTTGTACCAGCCAGTCGTCTAAGTTACGGCACACCTGCACTCTTGTTTTCTTTAAAAAAATACAGCTACCACGAACCATGCATTTTGTAAATACTCACGGGACAGCAGACAAGACAAAGGCCTAAACTTATAATGGGTGTTGTTGACCAGAAATCTTAGGAATCTCCTGCAGCTTTGATGGATAGCCATATGGAAATATGCATCCTTCAAGATGAGGGCAGTGTACCAGTCTCCAGAGAAGGGAATGATACAATCTTTACATATTTATTCAAATTTCACAGGTCTAGGATGGTTCTGGGACCTCCTTTCACCTTTAGAATCAGGAAGTATCATGAATAGAAACTCTTCCCTCAATGGAGAGGGGGAACCTCTTCTATAGCTCCCAAATTGAGAAGAGACTGCAATTCTTGGAGATGGGAATCCTTGTGAGAATGGGTCCCGAGGAAGGACAGGGAAGGGAATTAGAGGGTCAGAGAGTGGAGGAAATAAACTGCAGGATTCAAATAAACTACTTGTCCTCAGTACTTAGGACCCATTGAGCTGTAGTAATATGGGATCCAGCACACAGGAAATGGGATAACATGTTGGGAACCAATAGGGCTGAGAGAAATGTTACATCACAAACTGGTATTCTATTCCCGACGAGACAGTCGCTTACCAGCACAAATTTCTTGCAGCCAGTACAAGACTCAAAACTCAGAGACCAAGGCACTGGGTGTCAGCACCCTGTGAATAAGAGGGAACCAACTCTGCAAGAAACGACAACACTACAATAATCTAACTAATCTAACACCACTAACAAATACCACTAATTTAATTATTTATAAAAAGGAAGATTTCTCCCTTTGCAGGGAAGTTACCTGCAGTAGCAAGCCAATGCACTTGACTACCGATTATGGGTTGTAAGAAAAAAGTGGGGGGAGGCAGCTCCACCCTTTATACTATCATTCAGAAGCACAAGGTGGCTGAGGGCACACACACCACACCAATGGATATCGCTAAGGGAAAAATCTCCAACTTGGAAGACTGAGTGCACACACACCTGCAGTGGAATGGACACATGCAATCACTTGAAGAAGCTGGGTTCAATTTCTAACTTTGTTACAGATTTCCTACGTTACTCTGGGCAAGTCACTTGATCTACCCTGTGCCCCAGGTTCCCATCTGTAAAAAATGGGGATAGGACTTCCCTACCTCACGGGGGTGTTTCAAAGATAAACTCCAACAACAATTATGAGGCACTTAGGGTATGTCTATACTACCTGCCAGATTGGCGGGTAGGAATCGATCTACTGGGGATCGATTTATCGCGTGTGGTGCAGACGCGATAAATCGATCTCCGATCGCTCTCCTGTCGACTGCTGAACTCCAGCTCGGCGAGAGGCAGAAGCAAAGTCAACAGGGGACCGCGGCAATCGACCCCACGCCATGAGGACACAAGGTAAGTCGAACTAAAATACGTCAACTTCAGCTACTCTATTCTCGTAGCTGAAGTTGCGTATCTTAGGTCGATCCCTCCTCCAGTGTAGACCAGGCCATATTAGATACTACAGTGATAAGAGCCATATAAGTGCCTAGACAGATAGATAGGTGTAATACACAGAGTAACTGAACATATTGATCTACTTGTTCAGCACAGTTCCTTAGTTTCACAGCATTTCCTTTTAACACAGAAGCAATCAGCTATTTAATTTCCAAGGTGCTAAGTTTCAGTGCTGTATGGAATAAGCAGTACATTCTATGAAAGTGTAACAGGGTTCTGTGTGGGTACAAATATAGGAAGCCACTACCAAAGATCTTTTTGCAAAGGAAAGAAAATAAAATCTCTCTGCATAAGTGAGACTGTAAACTTTGGTTTGCATAGACACCAAGGATAAATGATATTAATTTGAAAAACACTTTAATTCTACAAACTAATCTGAAGTTTCCAGAATAATTAATACCACATTTAAGGTTAATGAAACTGTTTATAATAAGAATGGCCTATGTTTATCACAAGAACAAAAACACATAAATCACGTCCTCCGTATTCCATTCTGCCCACACTGAACATTCTGTCCTGCTAGTATCAAAGAAAGCCAAAAATCAATTACAGTTCTTCAGCAGACACAGATTCAGTTTTTATCATTTCATGACATATTTAGGTTTCACTGTAATGCAGAACACTTTATGCTGGCACACAAATATTAAAAATAGGACAACACAGCCAGCCTTGTAATCTCACAGTAGTGTGTCACTCTACAAAACAGAACATAATTCAAAGTTAGAATATGGAAACCACAACATGGGCTACAGAAAGGCTGTCTTTGCTGCATATGTAACATATTAGCCTACTGCTAATACATATGATCAAGACGCCCCCCAGTGACTGATTCCAGAAAAAATACAGCCAACTACAGTTGAACAGATGAAGAACTCCTTTAGCTCAACAGGTAGAGGCGTGTGCTTTTTGATGCTCAAATCCCTGGAGATCAATCCCCAGTGAAGACCATGGAGTCTTTAACTAATTCTGGCTAAGGTATGTCACACATCTAAAGGGTGAGGTATTTATTTAATCGTGAGGACATGTTGATTATTCTTCATCCAGCATCAGCTTTGGATGGAACTGAATATCAAATCCTATAATAATCGTATCATAATATTGCACACTAGAAGCAAATATAGGTAATTTTAATAGGATGGAATGCAGCGACCTCTAAAAACCTAATTGACAAGTGGCAAATTCAAAAATGATAAAACAAAAATACTTCTACACGGCAATTCATCTGTGGAACTCATTGTCACGTCATGTCACTGAGGCCAATTAGCAAAATTCAGAGGGGATGGATGATTATATGTTTAACAATATATTTCAGAGTTCTAGCTAATGCTAAAATAATTAAAATGCTTTGGAGGGATATGAAAACCTCATACTTCAGGGCTTAAGCCACTCTCTAACTATATAAAAAGTATGAAGAGATTGGGGTCGGTGGGTGGGAAGGAAAGAGTACCTCACACTGAGGTTTCCTGAACTTTTCTATAAAGCATGTGGTGTTGGCTACTGTCAGAGAGACAGGATGGACCAGGTGTCTGATCTATTATGGCAATTCCTACACAGCTTGCCAGAGATCTGAGAAGAAATGTTTTAGGAAGATCAATTTCGGTATTTTACTGAACACAGAAGCATGTTGTATGATTTTTTTATTTAGTCAAATTAGCTCATTCTTACAGTAGGAGTCATTCACTCAGAAAGTTGAAATGATTCTCCAGCCTGTATTTAATTTATGGGTACACAAAGAGCTAAGAGACTGGTTCAGTGGTCACATTGTACTCAATACAAAAATATCAACCTCAAGAATGATCACCTTCTATCACTATCAATTTTTAACCACGTGGTAAGAAGGCGAGAAGGAGAAGCTGAATACAGATTAAGTTGGCTAAATCTGATAGGCCTAGAAGTGGCAGGATACAGCAGAACAGATTCTGAAGTGTGGGAAATCACAAAAGGAAGAGAAGCACATAAGCTTATTTTTCATTTGAATTTACAGTTTTCTGACTTCACATAGCATACAGGCTGGAAAGGAAAATATTAGAAAAGCTGAAGTCAGAACCAAAGGCAGCTTTGACACCCTCAAATTTTACATCATTGAGTCAGGAGAAAAGGGATGTAAGGGAGAAAAATACAGAGGCTGTAAATAAACAATATACACTTTCACTTGCTCAAATGTTGACAGTTGTAATTTGTGGACAATCCATTTTGTAATGAGAGGAGACATCAGACTTCACACCTTGGCTTGTATTTTGTTCCAAGAAATAAGCTGGTTTTGAGATTTCATTTGGTCTTTAAAGTAGATAAAATTAGCATCTTTAAAAACTATTTAAACCCCTTTCTAAAATGCTAAATACTAAGAGAAAGAAATACACCAGTAAGAAATTCAAGACATGCTTAGCTTTACACTTTAATGGCATCAGTCCTATGCCCATCATGAGGATTTCACAGATTCTTTGCCACAGAATCCAACCCTCAACATAAAACTTCCTTTTTTTAAATAATTCTACTTCTAACCCTTTTGGGGTGGGTCTTCAATGCACAGTTAACCTGGGTCATTGGTAGGATCCTACCAAATTCACAGCCATGAAAAACACGTCACAGAGTGTGAAATCTGGTCTCCGCCCGTGAAATCTGTTCTTCCCCATAAAATCTGGTAGTTTGTGTACTTTTACCCTAAACTATAGGCAGTGTTTCTCAAACAGGGGGTCCCAATCCAAAAGGGGGTGGCCTTGGTATTGCCACCCTTACTTCTGTGCTGCCTTCAGAACTGGGCGCCTGGCCAATAGCTGCCAATTTCCAGCTGCTCAGCTCTGAAGTCAGCCAAAAGTATGGGTGACAATACCACGAAACCCCCCCCCCCCCCACACACACACACACACAATAGCCTTGCAACCCCCTTTTGGGTCAGGGCCCCCTGTTTGAGAAATGCTGACTGAAGGGCTTTACATGTTTATATTTTACTCTTTTAAAACACATTCATGCTTTGTTACGATATTGTGAAATTTAAGATTTAAATAGCTGAAACCGTGAAACTCAAGATTTTTAAAATGCTATGACCGTGAAATTTATGAAAATGGACCATGAATTGGGTAGGGCCATGGTCACTGGCACCCTGGTCTGAGCACCCACATTAGCTTAGCTTGGATGCAAGTGCTGCCACAGCAAAGCTATCCCATGTTACTATGGCCTCACTGTTTCTGAGCCTGCCCATGTGTGTCTGGGGCATATCCCATGGTTTTGTCCATGAAGACACTCTAGGATTCTTTCCCGGTCAATTGTGTCAATTGCCAGATAACTCGTCTTCTTTCAGGGGAAACAGTGGGATAGGCATTGGAGAACTTTCAGCACTTGAGGAATTTTTGCCTGAACCCTCACTGCAAAGCGGACGTATTTACTCATGGTTTATACAGGGCATTTGGAAAAATATGCCCTTTTAAAATAAACACTTATTTAACCAACAGATAAAGCAAAAAATTTGGTCTCAAACACCTTAAAAAGATTGTTTTAGATTCCGGATAGAACAGAATTATTATGCAGCAGCCACTCTGGTCTTTTAGGTAAACAGACAATTAATAACCTTTCAAGATAGATTTATATTTTGTTTTTGATCTTATAAACTACAAGAAAATTACAAATAATCTAGGTCTACTATGTGACTTGCTTTAAAACAATTATATAATGGTGTGGTAGCTAACAACCAGTTAGAAGTCAGGAAAGAATGTCCAGAGTCCAAGTTTTGGAACAGACTCAGCTGACTTCACTGGTGTTCAGGGGCTGTGAAGATACCCGGGGGAAGAAAAGGAAGAGAGAACCAGGGGCACGTTGGGCCTCTCCTTGTTCTGATGCTCCTAGTCCCAGCTTCTGCAGGGTGTGTTTTCATCCTGAGGGCTAGCTCTGCCACTGGGAATTCCTCCTTTCCCTCCTTCTTGCCCATGTAGCTCAGTAAGGAGAGGGGCACTGGGAGGATTTGAACCCCTTGTTATATTCGAATTCCCATAGAAGGGAAGAGGTAGGGAGCTCAACAAATCATGGACAGAACAGATGGCCACCAACATATCATTCAAGAGAGAATCTGAACAAAGTTCCATTTGGAGACTGGCGACCTGATAACTTGGTTAAATCTTACAGCGTGTGCCAGGTTTGTTAAGGCACTGAGAGTAAGTCCAGTAAGACTGTCAGATGGACTGGCTCATCACATAATAAGAGGGGAAAATAATATTTGACCGAAGAGTAAGTTAGGACAAAGGTTTTAATGAGAAATGTACGTATGAAGTTTCTGCATGCATAACACTATATAAAATGTTTTCTTTTAAATAAACATTTGATTGTATGCTTATGATACAAATCAACAAAAAGATCAATACATTTAAAGTTAATGTTGACTATTATACCAGTAGATCTCAAACTATCATCCCCATAACATTCAAAAAATAAAAACTACTCAACAAATTACATTCTCCTTCGGAAATCATGGTAAGTTTATGTAAACATATAGAAAGAACAATCTATGAATTATCTGTGGAGATTATTCTCTAACAAGTCAGAGGGAGCTAATCCTTCTAATATTAAAACAAGGCCAAATTTACCACAACCAGGAAAGTTAAGTAAATTGCATCTAATTGTCCTGTGATAAATTAGCACTTTTCTGTTTCTGTTCTAAGTGGAACATGGCTTGCTAGTCTTCAGGAACAATTGACTTGGATGGGAAAATATTGATCCACTGCAAAACAAACATATCTGGCTTTCCACAGGAAGCCCTGCTTTTAACTGCCAATGCCAGAAAGCAGAGTGACCTATTTTAAGTAGTAAAATGGCTACTTTTGGTGCAATATAGAATGCAAAATATTAAAGACAAATGTAGTTGTCAATCACTGATTCACAAGATAATTGATCTTTCCAATATACTGTATGTCATGTTCATTTAATGATAATGAGAGCTAGCATGGTTCTTGTATTTATGAAATGCTCCATACCCCATTAGAAGCAAGTACATCTTCTGTCTCATCATCTTTGCTGTTGACCTGAATTTCAAATGGATTTCCTTCATTACAATATTGCTCAAACAAAGTTATGGTTGTTGAGATTGCTGAAGCAGGCTGCTTACTAGGCGACACAGACGGGGAACGTGACTGCTCCATGAATTTAAACTCCTGTTAATAAAAATACAGAATAATTTTTATGCCTTGTAATGTAGTTTAAATATTGATTCATAGCTTACTGTCAATTACCGCTCTGCAACAAGAGTTTACTTCTTATTTAAATACAGCTTTTAGACTGATTGATGTTAACCTTGAAGTTAGCAATCTCACATGGTTTGTCTTTCTAATTTTAGCAAGTGAGTCTTGCTGCACCATGCAATATACCTCTTGTATTATGGAAATCTTCATTTTCTAGAAATAAATAGAAAAGCTTTTACCAGAGATTAAAAGAGTATTTTCACAAGAGAAAGAACAGCACCTAAATCTCAAACTATACAAATACAGCAAATCAAAATGTAAAGAACATATTTCCAAAATTAAAGTGACACTATCAGACTAAAAAAATATTTTAAAGATAATTCTCTTTACTTTTGTTACAAACATTTTAGCTTATTAATATGGAACAAATTTTTAAAATATCCTTATATCAAGTACATTTCAAAATTTTTGGACTATTACGCTGCACAATAATACAGGATTGCAAGAGACTGGGAGGATGCTCAGAACTTTTGAAAAATCAGACCACTTAATTGAAGTCCTATCTCTAGATATTAATTTCTGAAAATCTTGGCCTAATTTTTTTTTGTTGAAATCATCATTTATTTTTAGTTATTAATCTCGGAATAGTAAATTTACATCATAAACATTTAAAGATATAGATCAGAATGTACTGGGCTAACAGGACTTGAAATGTAGTAATTTCTACAAAATTTAGATGAATAGTTTCTGGGATCTGCAGCTACTCTTTTGAGTTTCCCTGCCAGTGCATGTGGTTTAACAATCACATTTTTCTATTAAAAATGCTTTTCTTTCTGATCTATGAAAGATCTCTCTTTTTCCTCTCTTGCTGCATGAATGTATATAGTCAGCTTCCTTGTACAGTCAAACTAGAAAATAGTCTTCAATCCCCCGCAACCATGTTCATCCTTAGCAAACTAGATGTTATTTGTAGCAACAACTCTAGTTATGTGACAGTCAGACAGTCCCAAATAGGTAGATATTAAAAAAGCAAATAAAACAGAAATGTTACTATTTACCAACCTCAGCTTAGTCAGAGGCCCTGATTCAAGAAAGCACTAAAGCACATGCTTCACTTGCTTTCAGTGGAATTTTACCACATGCTTTAGTACATTCCTGAATGTTTTCTTGAATCAGGCATGTTACCATTTTAGATGCATTTAAATCTGAGGTTTAGAATAGCGTACAAAAATCCCTAAATAAAAATCACTCTAATTTTACTGTACCATTAAAATAACCCAAAAATCAGACTGCAGTTTGCATGTCCTATCACATCGCAGACAGCTGGTCTACATATATAAAACAAACTTATTTCAGAAAGAATTTTTGCATACTGAGTGGCAGTACTTACATGAAGTTGTAAAATACTAAAGCTTGACTTAACAGGACAAAGCTCCCAGGTCTCGTTCTCCAAGAACATTCGCAATTCTTCAAGACGAGTTCTGAAATACAACACTCTAGATAGTCAGAAAAAAAAGTCACAGCTGAACTGTTTTAACATTAGAATGAAAAAGTGCCTTCAATTGAACAAAAAATCTTTAAATTACACTTGAAAATACAAAGTCATCCTTATTTAGGCTTTGCTATTAATTTCCTTAGTAGAGAAGTTCAGATCATCACCTCCCCAAAAACTTGTGGTTCCCTCCAAAATGAGCCCCTGGGAAGTTTCCCTTGTAAATTAACATTATCTCAGGTTAACTAATAGAAAAGGAACTAATAGCAAGAGGCCAAGATTTGGAGTGTAAGAAAAAAAATATCATTTCTAGTCCATGACAGAACTTTTAGTTCTCACACGTTATCTCCTTGATCGGTCTCCTGTGAGGGACTTTGATGAAGGCTTTAGGAAAGTCCAACTAATTATATCATGTCCCTTTATCCACTATTTTGTTGGTGAGGTTTTCTGTGACAAGAACGGGCTTTTGCATTTTTCACAGGAAGGTTGAAATGTCTTTGAAGGAGCCATTGTTGAGATCAGTTAGCAGTGTACACAATTGTTCTTTGCTGGTTTACCGCCAGCCAGGCAGGGGCAGACCAGTTTTGCAAGTGTTGGTTCAAATATTTCCAAAGTCCTCTTTGAACTTCATCAAATATGAAGTACAATTCAATCAGGGTGACCAATCAACATTTCTGGCATAGATTTTTCTGGCTTGGTGAGTTCCTGCAATATTTGGGTTATCTTTTCTGATAAGTAGGTAGAAGGCTTCCTTCCAGCAATCAGTGCTCTGGCCAGGATGAGCTGGTTCACTATGAAGAATTGCTCTGCCTGTTGTGATTTAGCAACTGTGATGGTAGCAAAATAGAAGTTACTGTGGCAGAGGAGTTCTGCAGAAATTTTACACTGATGTGTAGCCAATTAGTTCATTTTTGTCATCCATTAATCATTGTGTTATGGTCAATTCATATGCTATTTCATATAAAAATCAATGTAGGATTACAGAGGTATAAGACTGACAAATATTTAGGAATGATTAGTGTGTATTAGGTGTATAAGTAAAGCATGGCTGCAATGCAAGGCCTATAGGCTGAGGCCTGTAAGATTTTAGCTTAGCCAGACTAGGCCATAAGCTTAAGAATGCTTGACATGAGTGGGTGATCTAGGAATAACCCTAGGCCAGTAAGGTCACAAAATTGCTGTAAAAGATGTGCCAATAGGTAATGTTACAGAAAACTAGATTGCAATAAACCACATTGCATTATCCAAGATCACAAGACACCTTACTGCAACATCATGGAATGCCCTGCCCTGACTGCAGGATACATATTGTGCATAGATGCTAATAAGAAACAAGAAACTTATGAAAAATGGGGCACCCCAATATTCATGGGGTATGGCAGTACAGAAAAGGAAAAGAGGGTTGAAACCCTCCTGCATATGCATAAGGTGTTTGGTGTGGTCAGAAAAACAATACAAAAGAGGTTTCCTAGTTGTGTAAAAGTCAGAAGACCCCATGGGAAATCCCAGCAGGAACCATTCTTTTTCTATGATCGCCTGATGAGAGATCCATCTGATCTTAGAATATCTTTGAGGATGTACGACTACAGTCTTAGTAACTGCATGGGTTTTTGTAGGATTTACATATGCATGGGTAATTGTAACTTTACTTATTGCTTTAATAAAACTTGTAGTACAGTTAAGACTTTATACTTGTGATTGTGTCTGTGATCACTATCCTCAGACTTTGTTTGTTCCTGGAGTCTCCAAATTTGAGAAAAGCACCGGAGGTGACTTTCACTGTGTCCATTCAGTCTGCTGAACCCATCGTAGTTTATACTAAATTACTACATTCAATCTAAAAAAAAAAAAAAAAAGCTACAGATGCATGAGGTTGATCCAGTTTGTGCCACAGGTGTTCTTCTGATGTAGTTCAGTGAGTCACAGAGATCTTCATATTGGTGCAGAAGGAAAAAGTGTGATGTATCTAACACATTTTGCAAGTGTGAGGATTTATTTTGCCAGATATTTAACTCATTTTCTCAGCTTATAAATAACCACAAAATGATGCATGTTATGACATCCTGTAGAAAAGTACATTAAGAATGCACTGTCACAAAATTTGTGAAACAATTATTTTTAAAAGCCTCTACAATTAATATATAAAAACATTCATGCTTGTACAGTAGCATAATGGATTTTACTCTCTGCAGGTGACATGATTAGATACCTTTAACAATGTCAATACAAAATGTAGCAACATTTATCCACTAAAGGGTAACATGAACCTACATCTGAACTTGTCAAATATTCCATGTAATAAGCAGCTCTGGAAAAAGAACAGACAATGTGGAAAAACTGAAAAGCAGCACTCTACAGAATTATACATTTTTCAGACAAAATATTAAAAGGCCATTAGTCACCGAAGTTACATTTCTTCATGTGTTTAAACTTTGAGTAGGGAGGTAAGTTCATTAATGAAGGGCACTATTATGACAATGTAATCAAAAACTATACTTCCTTTGTTAAGTTTTCATCAGCACTACAGCCTTTCATTTAGCTACAAGCAGAAGCACCTTTAGCATTCTCTCTTGGCTAGATAGTCAGGAACTTTACTTCACTGCTGCCATTTTTATTTTTTTTTAATCACTGAGGGCACATCAATAATTTTTTCTCTAAAAGATACATTATGTTGTCTTGTTCAGAATGTAGCAGTTGGTAAATTATGCACTGGATTCCAAATTAGGCTGTAAAACATTCATCACATCATTCATTAAACTAATTACTGATATAATGAATTATTTTGGCTCAGTAAGATGACCAACATGTGCTTAACTATTATTGCAGTTAGCTGTGTCTACTTACACACATTCTGTTCAACCAGAAATAGATTTGGGGCCGAATTTTCCAAGGCAGTGAGTACCCACAGCTCTCACTCAGTGTTCCCTCTAATTTTTTAGGTCCATGTGCAGAATGAATTTTGTTATCTGCACCAATATGGAGGTGATGTGTGACACATCACCTTCATATTGGTGCAGATAACAAAATTCATGTGGTGGGGGTAGGGCCGAGGGGTTTGGAATGTGGGCGGGGGCTCAGGGCTGGGGTAGAGGGTTGGGTGCAGGGGGTGAGGGCTCCAGCTAGGGGTGAAGGCTCTGGGGTGGGGCCAGGAATGAGGGGTTTGGGATGCAGGAGGGGGTTCAGGTCTGGGGATGACTAGTTTGGGGTGCATGCTGCCCCAGGACTGCGGTGGGGAGAGAGGACTGCCCCCAGCCCTCTCTTGCCACAGCAGCTTGGGTCCAAGGGAAGGGCTCCTATCCCCGGCAGGCCTAGGCCGAGGGAGGGGCTCCTCTCCCTGGCAGCTCCAGCAGGCCTGGGCCAGGCCGAGGGAGGGGCTCCTCTCCCCACCTGCCTGTGCGGCCTTTGAGAGGCGGCCGCGCAACTTACAAGAAATGTAGCTCCCACTAACTTCTACTGAAGTCAGGAGTTATTCTTGTGTTGAGCATCCCTGAAAATCAGTCTTAAATTCGAAAAGCTATGAGCAGAAGGGTTGGGCAGAGGGGAAGTGGCCCTTATGGTAAAATCATATTGGAGCGAAAAGGATAAATGGAAAAGATTTTAAATATAAAGCCAGATTTTTACCTCATTTGGAAATATGAAAAATCTCATTGACTTAATGAACTTCAGTGGTTACTCTTGACTTTCACCACCATGCACAAGTTCAGAATCTGGCTCAAAAACATGATTTCAATCAAATCTATCTTTATTCTTTGAAAATGTCTGCCATTCCTGCCCAAAACCTTTCCAAAAAGGCCTTCAAAAGTGAATGAATCTTAAGCAGTTCCCTTGTTTGGGGTTTTTCACCATTAAAAGCCCATTCTTCCTTTTTATAAAGAAGAAAACTTTTCCCACCAAAAATGCTTTGCATACTCAATATGATCTTGAGTTACATGGTCAATTCCTCTGACTTTCCAGTTCTCTGAACCAGCTATATGTTAAAAAAAAGTACCAAGGAAATACCTTAAATCAAACTAACAATTTTTCAAGCAGCATTTTTCTGTCTTTGCCTACATGTAAATTTAGATCATTATCAATGGAAATATTTTTTCATCAGTTGGCGTGTATGGTGAAATCAATGTTTATCGACATTTACCAATAAAAAACTAATTCTTCCAAACCTACCTATATCTAACACGCCAGTAGGCTACATACATCAAACTGCACAATTAATGGGCTGATGAATCATGCTCCTTGAGCAGTTCCAGTCAGTGTAATTTTACATACTAATGCATCTTTAAAAGGTCTAGCTTTTTTCAATTAAATACACAAGGGAAGAAAAAGCCGCACTTGCTTGGTTTGAACATCCAAAACACTTAAAGCTTTAAATAAATAAGTTCTAAGCACATAAGTTAGCCTGATACAGTGGTATTCACCTTCAAAGAGCTTTAGAAACATTGTCTAATTATTCTTAACAACAAAATAGGTAGGTAACCATTATTAAAAATCATGGTTTCCTCAGTGAGATTTAAAAAAAAAAAAAAAAAACAGTGCTAGGAATACATAATTATCACATAGCCTTGAACAAGAATCACAAAAATCCCTACTTTCCAAATCAGTAGAAAACAGTTCATGATTTGCTAAAGAAACAGAATAAGCAAAGGACAAGTTCTCAGCATATACTCTTGCTCTCCTCCCCACCCCCCACCCATATTTTATTCAAACAGAATTGAGAGGGTTCAAAATTTGTGATTTCACAAACCACTGTTAAACCTGTCCCTTGCAGAGATGCAATATGTTCTATGGCCAAATTTCACTTAAGAGTGCTTTATGTCTATTTAACTTAAATCAGTGAGGAATCACCCACGTAAGGGGGAGGAGGAATATTTAATTAAACAAACAGATTTAATTAGATTGGTTGGACTTTTTGGGTAGACCAAGCCTTAAGAAAGGCATATTAAAATGGCCAAGTGGAGAAGGCATTTCAGTAGAGCTTCAAATGGAGGTTTCATGAGGTTTGAAGCTCCAAAGTGAGGTTCCAAGGCAGAAGAGGAGATTCAGGTTGAGACTTAAGGCTGGATATTACTTTGGAGAAATGGGAGCGACTACATAGTTATAAAACCTGGTATCCTGGAAAGATCGAATGGACTCAAGGCTGAGACTTGACCCTATCAGACAACTGGAAGTGATCTCTTTACTAAAATTGCTGAGAAGATATTCTAGAGCTGACTTTCAGGAGCCTGAAGAGGATCCAAACCACATTCTTGGCACCAGAATTAAGACACTTTCCCATGCATTCTTGTAGAAAATTTTAAGATTTTATGGATTTTAGTTAAATATCAATTAATTCTCAGAACATCCATATGAAGAGAGAGTCATCTATTCAGCCTCCAGACAGAAAGCTTCAGAATGACTGGGTGGGGTGTGGCATGTGCAGAAAAATGCCCTGAACCACAGGGGCAGGATGCCATGTGAAGAAGTCTTGGGAACCAAGGACTTCTGACAAGAATCATTGTGGCATCCCTCCCCCACACACATCTCTTCCTGGCTACCTAAGCAATGAAAGACAAGTGCCAGACCACTGGAATGAAAGAAGCGTCTACCTTCCAAACCTGAACACTGGGGAAATCAAAGCAAAATTATGGCACTTTAACTTTGAAATGAAAAGCCAGCAAGTGTTGAAGCTGATACATATGCTGCCATAAAGTTAGGTCAGGTCTGCATGTAATGGAGCCAAGGGAGACTGGAATGAAATGCAGTTACAGATGGTCAACAAAGGGAAGGCTGAGAATGGGATCCAGGAGTACAAATCCATAGAATTATGAAATTCCTGATAGAAATAAATTGCATAATTATACATTTCAAAGAAATTGCCAGAGATGTCCGGAGACATGGGTGGATAGGCTCTCTTTTTATGGAATGGTATAGAAACACAAAAAATAAATAAAATAAATACTTTTGCCTGGGAGATCAGGAATAAAGGGCCTGCAGCTCCACTACAGAAAGAGTTAAAAGGAGGAGTTTTAAGAAGTAGCTTTTAGAGGAAGCCTGAGGGGCTACTGAGAAAGTCTACGCACCACAGGTTCCCTACCTTACCCCAACCTGCTCATTGCAGAAGTCTCCTCAGTGACTTTAGCATGAGTGAGAGATTATACCTGCAGCAGTAGCTGAGTGTTCAGGCCCCTCACCCCCCACATTAGACAGTAACATGCCCAAGCTGTCCACCTCAGTGCAACCAGGCCACTCATTGCCTCTGGAAACCCAGTTTAAAATGAAAAAAGGCAAATAAAAATAATCTGACCAATCCACCACACATTTAGTAGCCTTACCTGTGATAATTCTTGAAATAGTTAACACTTTGTTTTCTAATGGATTCTTGCAAAACTTCTGACTTACTGCCACAAAATTCTTCCCCAACTTGCATCAACCTATTGTAACAAAAGACATTTTAGAAGTTATCCATTCAATTAGTTTTAACAATACTGAAGGAAACAACTATTACTTGAATGCAATTGTTTCAGCTGGAATTCCGTATCTCACCTATAAGCACACAAACCATGCTCATCCATCACCATAGTATTTGAACATCTAACAAATGAAGATCATCACCACGCAATACCAGGCCTATATATGGTCTAATTTCTTCTATTGCATATTATGGCATTTTATAAACACTCAGGGCCAGACAGCCACAAGCAATCCAAGTGTCTGCTTGGGATCCTATGGTCCAATGCAAGCTCTATAGCCCGTGACCTGAACCCATCTCTCCATACCATTCTCACTGTCCAAAAAAGGGGCAGCACACCCTGACCACCAGCACCACAACCCCAAATATAGAAGCAGGAATAAAAGGGAACTATGCCCAGCTTCTCACACTTTTGGCTCCAGGTTTGGGGAGCCACTACGTAGGCTTTTAGAGGTACCACAACTGTAATGTTAGGGCTACAGAAAATTGCTATGAACAGCCAGGCAGATTCGTAGGCCTAGCCCAGCAACACTCACACAGAACCTAAGGGGGCATGGGGACAGAAAGATTAATCAGCCATTTTTTACACCCCCCCAATCTCAAAGTTGGCCAGGTACTGAAATGGCTCTCAAGGACTTTTTTGGCCAAGGATCATCAGAGTACTACAGCTCCCTTTCCATCACACCCACTATGTCTGCAGGGTGGTCCGGAAGAGCAGCTGGCTTAGAACAACTTGACACTAGTCATGAATTACCTTGCATGCAGGGAGTCCTTTGGTGCCCTATTAACTACTCTTTGCATCACCAGAACAGTGTGAAGTGGATGGAAATTGGGGCCACGATGTAGTCCCTATTATGCTAATTTATGTTATCTTATGCTAATTCAGGCCTGTCATGCAGATGGAGCAAATGGCCTTATTTGCCCCATCAATATACCTGCTAATGATATCTAGTACAAAGATAAAGTCATCATATTTGAAGTTAGACATGTCTGTTCCCAGCAGATACGTTTTCACTTTCAGCTGCACATCCTATAAAACACAAACATTTCAAAGTTAGTATTGAATCCTTACTAAATTTATGTGCATATTGTGAGTTTTTATATAGTAGCAGTGATTACTCTGGAGTTCAAAATGAATGGCAGTGAGTTCACTAGCATGTTTTGTTGATTTGTTTAGATGTCTGACCACTCTGAACAGCAGTTTAGGGCAGTCTTCTAGAGAAACCAGGTTTGTTGAACTGACATTTTCATTAGCATATGTGATCTTTCTTTGGCTTTCACATCACATCATTAGTTCACTAGTCAAAAATAGTTTCTTGCAACTTTCAGTAATGCAGTGTCAATCCAAAACAACATGAGATGCCAAGACTGCTGTTGATAATGGTTTAAAGAATGCTTTGGATTATTGCCACTCTACGCAAATCACACAAGGTTCAGAGCTTTGGCATACAAAATTTTGGGTGTTTATTAAAAACCTTTGGGCTAGTAATCAAGTTAGAACTATCATGAAAACAGGCAGGCTCACAAGATTTCCAGTTTTCCCTAAACCTTACTGACAGAATGACACAGCCCTCTTCCAGCTGATACCAGGAATGGAAGAGCTGCAAATGTACTATACTCCGCTGTATATGAACAGCTTTAAGTACCTTAAAAAAAGAATCCCTCACCTTGTTACTGATGCTCTAAAGATTATTACTCTTAACACAAGTCATACCATTTTATGATGTGTCTTCAATGTAATGATGGGGACTCATGAAAAAGTTCTATTTCATCTGTTCAAATACAAGCTTCCAAAACTGTATATAGCTACTTATACACACAGAGTATGTGCTTAAATGTCAAAAGTCTTGGTTTAAATTAAATGCAAAACTTCAGAGTTAAAACATATATATTATCCTGAATTCATACCACTGGACTTCAGCACAGCCGGTAGAAAACATAATCCCCTGATTTAAACCCTCATGAGACTTGGCAGTATTTGCTGAAATACTTGAACTTGTTCTGTTGATACCTAATGTGGTCTTTTAGTCCACTTTGACTGTTCTCAAGTATCAGGGGGTAGCTGTGTTAGTCTGTATCTACAAAAACAACAAGGAGTCTGGTGGCACCTTAAAGACTACCTTAAAGACTGTTAGTCTTTAAGGTGCCACCAGACTCCTTGTTGTTTTTGTAGATACAGACTAACACGGCTACCCCCTGATACTTGACACCATGCAAGGCACTAAATTTAGCCGTATGGAGTGGAAATCCATCAACCTCAACAAAAAACTTGCACAGATACAGACAGACATCATCTTCCTCTCCAAATGCAAACAGATGGACATCATACCAAAGGGACTGAAGGTAAAAAAAAAATTTTATCTGTTAGTCTTTAAGGTGCCACCAGACTCCTTGTTGTTTTTGACTGTTCTGTCTGTTACTTTAAAACAAACTACCAACACTCATTTATGTTTTGTGAGTTGTTCATGTGTGTGCATTTTCTTCTTTTCATCTGGCTAGAGCTATGGATGTGAGGCTGCAGACAAGAAATGAGTTGGTCTTGGCTATTACATAATAGTCTCCCTACCACAAAAATTAGCACCGCTATTGGTGCTCCTGTTGGCATTCTAACCCAAGAACTGGCTGTGTCCAAAGACCGAGCCATCCTTTTCACCCTATAATTTCTTAAATTTTAATTTCTACTTATCTACAGTAGTTTCATTTCTAACAAAGATCACCATAAGATTTATACTTTGTATTTGGAAAAGAGTATGTCCAAACAAACCTGCCATATTCGTGAAAGTCCATGTTCTAATTTCTTTTGTACATAGCTACGGTCAAAATTAGTCTCCTCAGCTCCAATCACATTGTTGCCATCTGAAACTGAAATTGGAAGATTATTGGAAATGCCCATACTATCTTGAAACCTAACTTTTAGCCTTAATGAATCTACTGCCTCTAAGTTGGCCTAAAGGGTTGAGAATAGATAATGGCTAACTTTGTTTCTCTGTGGTTGAAAAGTCTGAACTTTTAAAGGGAATAACATCTTAAAAAAAAAAATCCAGACAGATAGTTATGTCTAGCTAAGAAAACACAATATCCCATTCCATAAAACCAACTAAGATTAAAAAGGTAACTGACATTCATGTTTCAAATGGAGGGGGGATATAGATTGCCTAATCTAAATATCAGCCACTCTCTACTAGGAAATATTCCCTAATGTAGTCTAGCTTTATAAAGAAGAACCATTAGTTGAAAAATTGTAGAAATAAGGTTTCCAACGTGTGTCCAGCAGTATACACTGGCTTAATGTCTGGAGAAAGACTGTGCAATCTTTGCTCCACTGAGCAATGCCAACTTTCTCCTATTCTTCTCTCCATGCATTCTTCCACAGTACATCTACACATGAAACAATTTTGTAATCCCAATGCATCGAGACCCAGACATTTTCTCATTCAAATCCCATCTATTCAATTCAGATTCTTGTACAGCACTCATTATCAGACTCATATTACCACAATCCTTCTCCGGGAAATGCCTACTTAATATCATCTTATTAGTGCTTCAAGTTATATATGAGACTCAGCAAAGGAAGGAAAAGGGGGTGTCTGATGGAGTTGTACAGATTCCCATCACTATATTTTGGATACATCAATCCAGTAAAGACTCATACCTATTTACTGCCTTCTGTTGGACCCGTGCCACCACCCTCAGACAAAAAAACAGTTTCTCTTGATCAGCTGCGTTGAATATTGCAGAAGGGTTCAGGAGAAGGAGAATCAATGTCTTCTCTCCATCAAGAGATCATCCGTGAGCACTATTAATGATGTTTCTATTCCAAGTCCTGGCCTGAATCCAGAATTTGTCAAGTCTAAGATATTTTTTGTATTTATATAGATGAGCTTGAAACTAATCTATGAACTCGCTTAGGAATGGGAGGTCTGATACTGGGCAATAATTAGCCACAACTGATAGGCATGGGTTTCTTCAGTACTGGCTGGCAGTACTATTGCACATTAGAACAAGGAAGGGAAAATAAACTCACTGAATTAGGTGAGTTTATTTTGGACAGCAGAGACACCAGTTGTTGGTGACTCTCTTTCACTAACCAGGAAAGGCATGGATTGTATTCTTAAGTTTTTTGGCCAAGTCTCTGACAGTGTCCCCAATACTTTTTTGGGGAATGAGTATATTGATCTAACAGGCATCACAGAAACTTGGTGGAATGTGGATAATCAATGGGACACTAATACCAGGGTACAAAATATATCGGAAGGACAGACTAAGTTGTACTGGTGAGGAAGTGGCACTATATGTGAAAAAAAGTGTAGAGTCAAATGAAGTAAAAGATATTAAATGAACCAAACTAGACCATGGAATCTCTATGGGTAGTAATCCCATGCTTGAAGAAGAAGAATATAGCAGTAGGGATATACTACCGACCACCTGAACCAGGATGGTGATAGTGACTATGAAATTCTCAGCAAGATTAGAGAGGCTATAAAAATCAAAAACTCAACAATAATGGGGGATTTCAACTATCCCCATATTAACTAGGTACGTCACCTCAGGACTCGATGCAAAGATAGAGTTTCTTGACACTTCTTGGACTGCAGCTAATCCTGGAACCCACAAGAAGAGAGGCAATTCTTGATTCAGTACGAAGTGGAGCACAGGATCTGGTCCTCCCAAGGAGGTGAATATAGCTGAACCACTTGGTGACCATAATATAATAAAATTTAACATCCCTGTCGGGCGGAGGGGGGGAGGAGGAGACAAGATGACACCAAAGCAGACCACCACAATAGAATTTAATTTCAGAAAAGGGAACTACACAAAAATGAGGAAGTTAAACAAAAATTAAAAGATACAGTGCCAAAAGTAAAATCCCTGCAAGCTGCATCAAAACTTTTTAAAGACACCATAACAGAGGCTCAATTTAAATGTATACCACAAATTAAAACACATAGTAAGAAGACCAAAACAGTGCCACTGTGGCTGAACAACAAAGTAAAAGAAGCAGTTTACGACATCCTTTAAAAAGTGGAAGTAAAATCCTATTGAGGAAAATAGAAAGGAGTATAAATTCTGGCAAGTGAAGTGTGTAAAAATATAATTAGGAAGACCATAAAAGAATTTGAAGAACAGTTAACCGAAGCCTCAAAAATTAACAGCAAAACATTTTTAAGTACATCAGAAGAAGGAAGCCTGCTAATCAACCAGTGGGGTCACTGGACTATCGAGATGCACTCAAAGAAGATAAGGCCATTACAGAGAAACTAAATAAATTCTTTGCATCAGTTTTCACAGCTGAGGATGTGAGGGAGATTCTCAAACCTGAGTCGTTCTTTTTAGGTGATGAATCTGAGAAACTGTCCCAGATAGAAGTATCCTTAGAGGCAGTTTTGGAACAAATTGATAAATTAAACCATAATATCACCAGGACCAGATGGTATTCACCCAAGAGTTCTGAAGGAATCCAAATGTGAAATTGCAGAACTACTAACAGTGGTATGTAACTCATTGAAATCAGCTTCTGTACCAAATTACTGGAGGATAGCTAATGCGATGCCAATTTTTAAATAAATAAAAAAGACTCCAGAGGCAATTCCGGCAATTACAGGCCAATAAGCCTAATTTCAGTACCAGGCAAATTGGTTGAAACTATACTAAAGAACAGAATTATCAGACACATAGATGAACACGAAACGTTGGGGAAGATTCAACATGGTTTTAGTAAAGGGAAATCATGCCTCAACAATCTACTAGAATTTCTTGAGGGGGTCAACAAGCATGTGGACAAGGGTGATCCAGTGGATATAGTGTAGTTGGACTTTCAGAAGGCCTTTGCCAGGGTCCCTCCTCACCAAAGGCTCTTAAGCAAAATAAGCTGTCATGGGATAAGAGGGAAAGTTCTCTCATGGATTGGTAACTGGTTAAAAGAAAGGAAACAAAGGGTAGGAATAAATGGTCAGTTTTCAAAATAGAGAGGAAAATAGTGGTATCCCCCAGGGGTCTATACTGGGACCAGTCCTGTTCAACATATTCATAAATGATCTGGAAAAAGGGTGAGGTGGCAAAATTTGCAGATTATACAAAACTACTCAAGATAGTTAAGTCCCAAGCAGACTGCGAAGAGTTACAAAGGTATCTCACAAAACTGGGTGACTCAGCAACAAAACGGCAGATGAAATTCAATGCTGATAACTGCAAAGTAATGCACACTGGAAAACATAATCCCAACTATACATATAAAATGATAGGGTCTAAATTAGCTGTTACCACTCAAGAAAGATCTTGTAGTCATAGTGGATAGTGCTCTGAAAATATCCACTCATGTGCATCAGCAATCAAAAGAGCTAAGAGAGGGATAGATAAGAAAACAGAAAACATTATATTGCCTCTATTAAATCCGTGGTACACCCACATCTTGATCTGGTCGCTCCATCTCTAAAACAATATATTGGAATTGGAAAAAGTACAGAAAGGGCAACAAAAATGATTAGGTGTATGGAACAACTTTCCATATGAGGAGAGATTACTAGGACTGAGACTTTTCAGCTTGGAAAAGAGATGAATAAAGTGGGATATGACAGAGGTCTATAAAATCATGACTGCTGTGGAGAAAGTGAATAAGGAATGTTATTTATTCCTTCTCATAAACACAAGAACTAGGGGTTACCAAATAAAATTAATATGCAGCAGGCTTAAAACAAACAAAAGGAAGTATTTCTTCACACAACGCACACTCAACCGGTAGAACTCTGCCAAAGGATGTTGTGAAGACCAAGACTATAATAGGGTTCAAAGAAGAACTAGATAAGTTCATGGAGGATAAGTCCATCAATAAGTCCACCTATTAGACAGGATGGGCAGGGATGCAAAACCATGCTCTGAAGCGTCCATAGTCTTTGTTGGCTAGAAGCTGGGAATGGGCAACAGGGGATGGATCACTTGATGATTACCTCTTCTGTTAATTCCTTCTGAAGCACCTGGCATTGGCCACTGTCGGAAGACAAGATACTGAGCTAGATGGACCATTTGTCTGACCCAGTAGGGCTGTTCTTAGTATTTCTGAGCATGACAGAGACTATAACCCAGGTCAGTGATCCGCTTCACTGTTCCAATGCTACGCAGGTCCTCCCTGACCCCTCCCAATGCATCTGTTCTTTTCTGTATTGGTCCTTTGCAATGCAAAGTTCTTAAGGGGAAAAAGTCTGTCTTACACATCACTGACCACTTTTATTAAAGTAAAAAATAAGGAAGAATACAAATCTGACTCTTGCAGAGCAAAAACCAAAATTTGCAATACAAATACACGTAAAGACATGTCACAATTGTCAACTGAAATATCATTCCAAGCCCATTTATGACACAGTCAACATCTTGGCCAAATGAACAAAAGTGAGTAATGTGGCTCTCAAAAGGGACACCATGCTACTTAACTTTCCCTTAAATGGGAAGTTGTTTGGGGTAATGGATATAGTGCTCTATCACCATCTTGACTGCTGACATTCAGGGAGTTTTGCATGTGGGCTAGTGGCTTGGATAGAGAAGAGTTAAACTAACTTCACTGAGAACCTTGAACCCAATGAAGCTTAAGCCCTATACTACTCTACTTAGGAGGCTAATAGAACAGGAATACAGCAACAACAATGCAGTAACATATACACTGGAGACGTGAAACCCTGAGAGCTTTAATTCCTTAAGCAATTAAATTAACTGTTCTCTCCTGGTAAAAAAGAATAAAAATAAAATGTAGAATTTGGTCGCATTTACATATTCAGTTCAGGAATATGAACTACAACATTCGAATTTGCTGCTTAAATTAATGGCGTTATTTGTGCAAGGAAGGCACTCAGGATACGGACCCTAGTTATTTGTATTAAAATATGAAAGACATTTACGCCAAAAATACATTATTTTACTCATTTTGCCAATAACCATTCTGCCATTTTCTCTTAAGAAAAAGAAATCGCCTATGAAATGTCCTGATAAAGCAATCTCCTTCTCTCTGTAGATACCTAAACTAAAGTTTAATACTCATGTCCAAAAAATTCATATTGTTCTCGTGAAGGCAGCAATTCTGAGTGACAAATGTACCTGCTTGAGCTAAGTGATTTATCATACAAAATTCAGCCAAGGTATAAACATGAAGAATGAACCACCCGGCTAGCTACACCCCAAACAGATGCATCTTTTTCTCTGGATCATCAGAGTAATGTAAATAAATACTGCAGTCACTACATGTTCTTTAGAAGTTATTGTTACCTACTCTGCTGTGGCATAATTCTGCAGAGACAAATCAAGCCTGATTTACAGGTCAACTTGTCTTTGACCTACTTACAACACTAGGCCAACAATGCCTGGCTTAGACTAAAATGTTGGTCATCTCTGTTGCCAAACATGAGGGGAATGGATGGGTGGTGGATTGATACCGAACAGATGTCTAGTACACAGAGAGAGCCATAGCTATACACTTTTATTAATAAGTTTCTGAGGCTCTTGTTTTGAGCCCCATCAGGCTGGAAGGGTTTTGGTCTTTTACCCAATATTATGGGGAGCTATTTCCCACATGCAGCTATATGGATTTGAAATCATCTCCTTTTGTGCTAAGTGTTAAATAAAAAACTTCTAAAAGGAATACAAAGGAATTTTGTTTTATGTAATTTGGAATAGATGGCAAACTATGTAATTGTGCATGATTTCAGGTGAAGGTAAAAATCACAGGCACCTGGAGATCTATTCTTCTAGATATCCGATTTAGGTATACAAGGTCTCCAGTTTCCCACAAAAAATTTCTACTTGGTAAACTTAGTAACTCAGTAAAGTTTTACTTCAGTCCTGGGAATAAAAAGGGTTTTTTTGTTGCCTCCTTGCTAGACAGGCATGCCTCAAACCATTTTCATCTAGATTAATTCTCTGAAACTTCCTCCACCTTTGCTGGATAACAAAAGCTTTTTTCTAATAACCAAAGTTTGAGAATGAATTTTGGAAGTTGTCTTTTCAACTCTTTCCTCTCCTGTAATTCTGTTATTTCTTTTCTCTTTACAGATGTGATGCATAGGTCCAGATCCTGAAAAGGCTTATTCCTGTGATTAACTTCCCATAACAGTAAATAACGTGAAACAGATGCGCAAACCTTTTCAGGATTGGAGCCTTCCTTTCTTGATTGCTTTTGTGACTGTGGAAGTTTTAAGAGATTACCTCAGAAGGAACAAAACTATTTGTAGTCAACATCTAATTCAGCGCCTAACTGTGCAGGTAAATTTGAAAGCAACGTTATAGTAGTTCAAATGTTTATTAGGTATTTGGCATTGCAATCTCTCTGTCTTATATAGCCAGCATCATATACCATGCAAAAAAATTCTGATTGTTTTGGGTTAAAGAGTTTTGTGTCATTTTAAAACTTTATAATATACCAGTAAGTATTTATCTGATGATCATGCTGAAAAGCCAATCCAGGATTGGGACTTTATACATTTGTACAACGCCTAGCACAAATGGGGCCCTGATCCCTGACTGAGACCTTTATGTACTACCATGATACAAATAATAGCAATAAATTGTGTTGGACACTATACAAACAGAGAAACTCTGCCCTGGAGGGACTGCAATCTAAACATGCCATCTAAAACCTGGGTTTTGTTAACACGTATTTATCTGAAATGACCTATAAACAATAGGAAGAAAAAATTTCTTTGTTAAGATTCCCACAGTCCCAACTCTTTCAATTACATGCTGGGAAAATTCACAGTAATCATCCTAGACCTAATGAATCCTCCAACAAAACCTTAGGAAAGTAATCACACAGGATTACTTTCGGGTTATCTTTGTGAATCATGAAGCAGCTAAAAAAGCACACAAGCCTATTTCCCCCTCTCGCATATTTGTGAGTCGACTTTAAATGTGTTTGTTTTTGAAAAATAGTATGGACTATTAAATATAACAGACAAAAACGATCATGCCAATTAAATCTGGAGTGCACAGCAGTATAAGAGCATATTTTTACACAATGACCAAGCTTCACTTTTCTGGGATGAAAATACCTAAGTTTGTCAAGTTTATGATTTAACATGAATTTATAAGCAAAAATGAAATTACAGAAAAAGTAGCAATGACAACAGTGTCTCAGAATGCCATCGTAGGCTGCAGTGGTTATAAATTTAATTCACTAAATTTATTTTGACTTAGATTTAACAAACCATATATAATGTTAATCATGTATGATATTTCAAATATTACATTTCGCCAATTTATCGGATGTGATCACTCAGGAATAATAGTTCTATTGTAATAAAATAGAAAATTTTCATTATAATTTACCACTTCTTGGTTATATGACAGTATTCAACAAATGAAATCCGATTGCTTTATTTCCCATTTTATGTGACGTACTAAAATATTAACATACCATAAAATTATGTTTTAGGATGTATGTGTTTGTATCTAGAGTTAACCATCTGTCTATCTTCATTAGTTAATCCTATTTTTAAGGGTATTTTTTTTTTTTAAACTGGTCCTAAAAAAAATTTCTCTAAAGGCAAACTAACACCGTGAACCTGAAAAAATTATTTTCTTGCTTTAGGAGCTGATCTTGCAACCTACACTCACACAGTAGTTTTTACTTGCAATTCCACTGAGCTCAATGGGGTTACCTGTGTAAGGACTTCTCTACTTCCAGCTACATATGATCACAGTAGAATTCCAGATATTAATCACAAAAGCAAGTGGGGTTTACTCTTGGAAGCAAGTGAGAGTTCTTGTGGGGGAGAGAGGAAGCTAAACAGAATCACTGCTGCCTTGATATTAATGACTCTGTACAACTATAAAAATGTATTAGCTAAACATTTGTAACTGCTTTCAGAGTGGTAGCCGCGTTAGTTTGTATCAGCAAAAACGAGGAGTAAATTTATTAGTCTCTAAGGTGCCACAAGGACTCCTCGTTGTTTTTACTAATAACTGAGATGTTCACAGTGTTTCTAAAAATGTTATTCCCAGTAACTACAACCTTACAACAAGATCCCCAGGTAAAGTATTAAGGGAAAATAGGCAATAAGAATAAAAAAGCACTAAACTTTCAAAAGACCCAGTTTGTATAAAGGTGCAAAAAAAGAAAAAAAAAGCAAACATGCCCTGGAGTAAAAATATTTGTTGACTCTTACTACAGTACCTCAAAAATGGACTAATTTACACAGTGAAAACATGTAGGAAACTGACTGATTATTCAGATACCTTTAATTCTTCACAAATAGAAAAAAGGATTATTCACATTTACATTTTAAAGTTATGTAAGCACAATTCATTTGTAATGCCCATTACAGGCATTAAAATAATTACAAGCCTAAGTATACATGAGCCATGATGAAGTACATTATGTCTATTATCCATATAAGAATCCTTTGGACAAGCTACAGTCTACTGAAATGGAAAGAGCTATGCAATTAATGTCTTCTAAACCATTGCTTCTCACTCGTATTCTTGGAGTTGTGTTCCATGAGCAAGAGACACTTGATCTATTAGCAGTACTTTGTAAACACTACTGTAAGTAAAAAAGCACAATATGGGAAGAATCTAGAGACAGCCTTAGGTTCATGCCTCAAACTGATGAGATTCAGCTACACAAAGTTATAATGCTCATTCAACAGCTTCCATTTATTGGGTTTCACTATTTGGAATACTATATGTACACACTACAGTAAACTATCCTACAGCTCCCTCTGCTGTGTCCTCCTGCTCTACACACTGTATGTTCTTGACCAGTGATTCTTAAACTTTTGTACTGGTGACCTCTTTCACATAGCTAGCCTCTGAGTGTGACCCCCCTTATAAATTAAAAACACTTAATATATCTAACACCATTACAAATGCTGGATACAAAGTAGGGTCTGGGGTGGAGACTGACAGCTCGCGACCCCCCATGTAATAACCTCGTGACCCCCTGAGGGGTCCTGACCCCCAGTTTGAGAATCCCCGTTCTTGACCTTTATACTTTAGGCACAGAATGCATCATAGCCATTAAATAAACTAGGGCAGTGGTCTCCCAATTTTTTTGATCGGGTACCACTATCAGTAAAAAAATTTTGAGCACGAACCCCATGCCGTGCCGACTACCATTTTTGCCGAAGCAAAAAAAATAAAAAATAAAAAAAGCCGCTCGGACTCCCGCCCGAACTGCCGAAACAAAACAAAAAACGCGCTCCTCCTGCCGTGCACCCCCACGGATCCTCTTGCACACCCCACTTTGGAGACCACTGAACTAGGGAACCAGGCTGTCTGATGCAGAATTAATACCCACTGTTCCATTACCATGACATTTATTTTCTTTCAAATATTAAACTTATCAATTCCCTTGCTACGTGAATTTTTTTTTTTTAAAGCTGATTCACTATTCCTATTTAAACATGGTTCACTTTTAATGCTTATGCCACACTATACAGAATAGCTAGACTAAGTGCCAAGGGCACCAGCAACTTACTATTTGTGCAACATAAGATCTAGAGTAGTACTAGTGCTGTAAATATATAAACACTCAAATGGTGAATTTAAAATGACATGCGACTGAACAGAATACTACTTTATGTAGTCTAATGCAGTGTTTCTCAAATGCAGCCACCCTGACCGTATGCGGCCACCAGGGGCTTACTGTTGGTTGCTGGGGTGGCCAGCAGGGGTTAGGCCCTGCCATCCTCTGGAGACACCTGGGGCACAACGCTGGAGGAGCAGGCAGCCGATGAATTCCCCACATACCAGGGGTGGTAGGGGTCAGGCTTTGAGCTTCAGACCTAGAATGGTGGGGTGGCAGGCTCCGGCCATGGGGCTTTGGGCTCCAGGGATTGCTGGGGCCTGCCACTGCATAAATACTCTGTCCCTGGGCCCTAGCTGCAGGGCTTTGGGCTCAGGCAATGGGGCTTCAGGTTCCAGCTCCCCACTGCCTCCCCCGACCCGCCATCCTGGGCTTAATTTATCCCCAGGCTGAGTAAGTCTGCTGTAAAATGTGAAATTTGTATGTTTGTTGTGATAAGTGATATTTACAGACTTATTAGCTAGCAATAAATAAATTACGATTTGGATGTGTATATTTATTTGTTTTTCCTAAAGCTAATTAAGTATTTTAGGAAACAATCTGAGAGCAGCCACCAACAAGAGTTGGTGGCCGAACTCTGAGGCCACCAAAAAATTTGTCTTGAGAACCCCTAACAGTTCTTTTAAAATGGGTTTTGCAGTAATATAGAACAGTGCTTAATTCAAAGTTTTAAGCAGCACCAAAAATAACCATACTAATGGGAATGGTCTACTATACAAATGATATAAGGATTATAAAGAAACGGTCTATTAGAACAGTGCTGTGGCATACACTTATTTTATGATATCTGAATAATTATATAGGCAGAAAAGACAGCAAAAAAAACAGAATACACCTCCAAAACGTAACTTAAACTGAATATGTTGAAGCAGCTTTAAATATTTAAAAGTATTACTGATAATGTAAAATGGAACAGAAAAGGGGATTAATAAAGACTTTTTCCCCCTAAGGTACACATCAAAAGAAACATCTGAATTTTAATTTAGTCATACTGAGAAAACATTAATGTGCAATAATTTTTAATAAATTAGCCCACATTAATTTTAAAAATACTCTACGCAATATATTAAAGGCCCTTAGAAGAAAAAAATACTTTTATTATGCTTTAAACTTTGAAGTAGGGAGGCAACCTCAATGACTGCAAATGTAATTAATTTTAATACCTAATCCCCTGGGTAAGTGACTTTAAAATATATGTTTATAAGCAGGGGTGGATTTCAAATGATAGAAACAGTGGTAAGATTAGTCCATTTTCTCCTGTTTCTCATTCCTCCGTTTTTATTATTTCTTCACAGTTCAGTCTAAAGGATGACAATATTTTACTTGTTTTACACAAATCATGTTTTTTACATCAGAAAAGGAGAAATATCTGCAATAGCATTGCCAGAAATGCCTGTCAGAGAGAGAAACTATTGTTTCTACTGGTCTGCAGATATAAAGACTATGGGTGAAATCCTCTCCAGTTGAAGTCAATGGAACTTTTGCCATTGACTTCAATGGCGCCAGGATTTCACTTTATGACTACTGCCATATCCAAGTATCTTGGCTAACAGGAATGTAGACAATGTTTGTCTTTAGATATTCTCGTCAATTCAAGTTATGTACAGCCCAATGTGTGTATAAGAGGACTGGGCCAGACAAACACAGGTTCAAGTGCTTGGAATGCTAAAGGAATGTACTAGGACAACATGATACCGTAGTCAATGTGCCATGGAACAGGTAGGTTTTAAGGCAGAGGTTTTGGATTTTCTGGAAGTAAAGTGAAGGAGCATTGCAGGCCTTAGGGTGGCAGTTCCAGGTCTGTAAGTTGGCACAGAAGCGCAAAGATCGGACTAAGCAAAGATGACAAAGGCTGTAGTAAGGAGAACCGCTTCCAAAACATTTCAAAAAATAATTAAATTGATTAACAGAGAATCATATTCCTCAGTTTTAAAGCTACTTCCCCCCAATAAACATCCCAGTAGCCCAATTTACTAAACTTAAAATCTGTTGTACACATTTTGACACAGTTCCAAGAAATCTGAAACATGAAATTGATACCTTGCCTGTTTCTCACCTAAGATACAGTTGCTGCCCTTAAAATTGTCCATTTTATATATGAAGCTTCGAATAATTTTACAATAAAAACTTTAAATTGCTTAAAACACTCAAGTATTCAGCAGTATTTGTTTTTTCTATACTAAATTCAAGGAAGTATGGATTAATAATGACTCCAAATGCAAGCAGACAATGTTAAAGGAAAAAAATTGAAGTTAAGAAGTGACCCACTCTAGTTGAAGTCTGGATAGTTTAATAAAGAATCTGATTACTTATTCTCTCTCTCTCTAAATTGGAGAGAGAGCGAGAGAGAGAGAGAGACTATACATATGTAAACCATAGTAACCAAGGCCGGCTCTGGATTTTGGCCGCCCCAGGCAAAAAAGCCTCCCGCCGCCCCCTGCCGGGGAGCGCAGCAGGGAAGAGCGCTGAGCCCGGCTGTGGCCCCGCTCTCCCCGGCCGGCCGGAACACCGGGGAAGGGCGGCCCCGCTCTTCCAGGCTGGCCGTGGCCCCGCTCTCCCTGGCCGGCTGGAGCGCCGGGGGAGGGCTGCCCTGCTCTTCCAGGCCGGCGGGAGCGCCAGGGGGAGGGCGGCGAGCCTGGCTGTGACCCCACTCTCCCCAGCTGGCCAGAGCACCGTGGGGAGGGCGGCGAGCCCGGCCGTGGCACCGCTCTCCCCGGTCGGCCAGAGCGCCGGCCACAGGCGGCGAGCCCGGCCGCGGCCCCGCTCTCCCCGGGTGAGCGCTGCGCCCCTCCAGATGCCGCCCCAAGCACATGCTTGGAGGGCTGGTGCCTGGAGCCGGCTCCGATAGTAACCACATACTTGAGATAAGCAAAACAAACAACATTTATGATACTAGCACAGGGGTAGGCAACCTGCGGCACAAGAGCTGGTTTTCAGTGGCACTCACACTGCCTGGGTCCTGGCCACCGGTCCGGGGGGCTCTGCATTTTAATTGAATTTAAATTAAGCTTCCTAATCATTTTAAAAACCTTATTTACTTTACACACAATAGTTTAGTTATTTTTATATTTATTTATTTATTTTAATTAGACTTATAGAAAAAGACCTTCTAAAAACATTAAAATGTATTACTGGCACACGAAACCTTAAATTAGAGTGAATAAATAAAAACTTGGCACACCGCTTCTGAAAGGTTGCCGACCCCTATACTAGTGGGACAGGGCCACAGAACTACCTGGGTAGAAACTAATAACTTGAACATTTAAAGTTTGTTTTCAAACAACAAAATACAAAACAGAATTAGTTCAAAAGTCCTATCTTACCAGAAGATGAAACAGTTCCCTCATCTCGGTCATGTTTCTCATGCCATTCCATTGTTCGATAATAACTGAGCATGACTTCCCAGAGTGCTTTGCAGAGGTCAGCAAGACATGGAATGTAGCTGTCTGATGTAATATGCTATACAAAAGAAAAAAGTTAGGCCTGTGAGAAAACTAACAGTTTGGCTCAGTTTTCCAAATAAACAAAAGAAGAAGCTGTTCTGCCATTGGTTACCCAACATAGGATTGTGAAGTGCTTAATATTTACAAGTTTTAGTTTCAAATAAGAGTGTTTGACAGAGTTGCTTTAGGTCTTATATTGGTTGCAGAACAGATACAATACAAACTACACCATTAAAAGTTTACACAGTCATTCCTGTTTTGGAGGGGAATACATCAATCTGTGAATGTCCACGCAATGATTGGCTCTCTACAAGGACTAATTTGTTGAGATGCTGGTTTTGATATTTGGACCACTGTTCACTAGAAACTGGACCAAGGCCAAACATTTATTTCACATGTATTTATCCTAATTGTATCTCTAGCACAGTCAGAATAAAAAGGTAGGCAGCGTGGTCTATTGGAAAGGGTACAGGACAGAGTTTGGAGATCTAGACTCTGCCCCTGGCTCCGCTATTGGTCCACTGGGTGACCTTGCTGGACAGATTACTTTCTCTCTCTGTGCCTCTGTTTCCTCTCTCACCCCTTTTCCTGCCTTGTCTATTTAGAGTGTAAGCTCCTCAAAGCAGGTTTTGTCTCTCTGCGTTTGCACAGTGCTCAGCACAATGGGGCCCCTATCTCGGTTAAAGGCTCTGGGCACCACAGTAATTAAATTATTTCAAATATGTGCAGTAGCATCTCGAGGCCAACTTGGTTTGGGACCAAACTGTCCAGATTGAAGGCTAAGCAAAACCCCCTCAAAGACTGACATTTGTGTTTCAAGATTTCATTGGAGAGCAGACCATCAACCTCATAAAAAGGCTTTAATTGAATACACTACCTATTTATACACTGGGGTTATGCAGCAAGAAACCAAATACATTCATCTCCTCAAATTCAGCGCCTATTTGGTAAGGGCCAGCAGGGAGAGCACAGAGATCATGCAATATATATGATGACAGCAAATGAATCGGAACGATGAGTTTATCAAGAGGCAAAGCCTTAGAGCTGGATGAAAATTTGAAAGAATGTGTCTGATTGAGTCTGCATTTTAGAGTGCTGTTGCTTTATGATGTTCATGGTTTAATGTTCTCAGCTAGGCCTGAAATTAACACTTAAATTAGGTGAATTGAGTTGTGGTGAGTAGTTCATACATTTTTGCTATTTCTTTACCCAAAGTCAAACACTAGAATTACTTTGCAAAGCCTATTATGTTTTCACTATACTCCTTCATTAGCCACCTACAAAGTAACTTTTAATTCTCAGTGAAGTTTGTTCAATGCCTGTACAAGGCTTCGAACATATGAGGTACCCACTCACGTAAAAATCAATGTGTCAAAGCCTTGGCCATTCTGTTTTAAACAAACAGAATAATGGACTCCTATCCAAATTACCAAATACTATATACACAGGGCTAAAACCTTAGCACCAGTTTCACTCCAAGGGATTCACATCTTTTGATTATCTATTGATTGTTTGTGGTTTCCTAACATTGAAAATCCTTAGTGGCCAAAGGAAGTTTGAAGAAAAAGAGGGTAATCATTTGAAAATTAAGTGTGGTTTGATAGCAAATACTAAACTGGAGAGATGTACAAATAAATATATGTGGAGGTTACTTAAGCCTTTCCCTTTTCTCAACTTTATCAGAAAGCATTATAATCTGAAATGGAAGCATACTTTTATTTTCTACTCAATCATGTTCACTTGTCTCTATCACTGAGTAATATTCCTGGTTGTAACACACACTGCTCAGGCCATTCATATTCACTTATACTCTGCCAGTGATTAAATACTCATGAGGATCATTCTTTAGAGTTGATATCTGTCCCTGATGAAAGTATCTTGAGACCTCATATTAATCATTAAACCTTTCTCAGCTTTTTTATTATTAATGTTAATTCTGGGCAGATTTCATATCAAGTCAACAGAATTGCACACTGTAAATAAGCGGGGCACCTCCGAGTACAATCTCCAACAACCATACTGCCATCAAATACTAAGTTTTAGCACTAGTCCTCTCTAAAACATGAAGAAAAGATGGCACTGTTTTTAAGATAGCAGAAAAAGACTCCTGCTGATGTTATTCACTAACATATCATAGACACTATATATACTGCCAAAACTAAGAGCAAAATTTTGTAGTATTATATTTTATTTATATTAAATTGCTACCAGATACTTAACACAATATTAACAATGATGGGGAAGGAATACAGGGAAAGAACAGGTTAAAAAGTATTTAAATGAGTTAGCCATAATCAAGTTGGCAGGCCCTGATCAAATTCATCCCAGGGTACATAAGGGACTAGCTGAAGCTATCTTGGAACCGTTAGTGATTATCTTTGAGAACTCCTGGAGGACAGTTGAGGTCTCGGAGGACTGGAGAAGAAGAAACATGGTACCTATATCTTTAAAAGGGGGAACAAAGACGACCCAGGGATCTGTAGATCAGAAAGTCTGACTGATACCTGGAAAAATATTGGAACAAATTATCATCAATATGTAACCACCTATAGGATGTGTGTTAAGTAATATCCAACATGAATTTGGCAAAAATAATGCCAAACCAACCTAGTTTCCTTCTTTGACAGAGTTACTGGCCTAGTGGATAGGGGGGGAAGCTGTAGATGTGATATATATCCTGATTTTAGTAAGGCTTTTCACAGTTTCACATGACACTAAAACTAAACTAAAAAAACATGCTCTAGGTGAAATTACTATAAGGCCATACTCAAAGAGTAGTTATCAAGAGTTCACTGTTAAACTGGGGAGACGTATCAAGCAGGGTCACATAGAGGCTTGTCCTGGGTCCGGTACTATTCAATATTTTCATTAATGACCTAGATAACAAATCTGCAGGTGACACCAGCTGGGAGGGGTTGCTGACACTTTAGATGACCGGATTAGAATTCAAAATGATCTTGACAAATTGGAGAATTGGTCTGAATTCAACAAGATGAAATTAAATAAAGACAAGTGCAATATACTACACTTAAGAAGAAAAAAAAATCAAGTGCACAGCTACAAAATGGCGAAAAACTGGCTAGTGGTAGTACGTTTGAAAAGGATCTGGGGGTTATAGTGGATCACAAAGTGATGAGTCAACAATGTGATTCAGTTGCAAAAAAAAAAAAAAAAAAAAAGGCCCTACAATTCTGTCATTTATTATTTTGCCTAACTCAGCAAGCTACCCTGCCATTTCAATTGGCTGTGTCATTCTCTATTACCTCCCCTAAATGGTTATGTAAGTTGCTCTGCGCTGCTAAAAATAGCTATATTCCACATCAAAACTGGCTGCATTTCATTTGTGAGGGGATGCAGAATAATTTGGATTGATTTGTGCCATATGAATGTAAATGATCTTTCAAAACTATAATGTTACTTCAAACAGTATTCATACATTAGTGCTTTAGACAGTTTAATGTGCTCCTGACATAATGAATTCTCAAGGTGGTCATGCATTACAAGAAACATAATCCAGTTTGATTGAATAAATCCATATAAATAGCACTTAGCATGTGGGGAACCATGCTGGTCCATTCACTGACCAGTAACCATAGTGCTTCTAGCGTAGTTGGCAAGAACCAATATAAAAACATACTGAGAAACAGTGAACTAAGAACAAAAACTTAAATCTTTCAGATCTCTACATGGAGATGTTTCAACTTCAAGACAGCCAGCAAGCTTAGACAGAAGACAACAATACTGATTAGGTCCCAAAATAAATCCATTTTCACAAGGCAGATAAGTAAAATGAACAGCTGAATTTCTTTGAACTAGGCTCAGGGAAACAAAAATAAATATATAGGGAACGTCTCTCAAAGCATGTCTGCTGCAGAGCTAATCAACAGGAAAGAAGGATGGGTAACAGTTCGGACAGAACATGCCCGCAGAACAAACAAGCTCAGCAAGGAAGTTAATTGAACGACAGTTAAAAGGAGACTGGCTTGCAATATGCTATACATGGCCAAGAACCAGAGAAGAGAAAATAATGCTTTTGTACATTAGCATGCAATCAAACCTGACTTCTGAACAAAACAGAGTCAAGTATACATATAAAATAAATAGATAGTATACATTATGGTAGATTCAGTGCAAAATACAGACAAACACTTTAGCATTCCATATACAGGCTTCACTGAAGTTTTATAGACAGGATTTTTTAGTGGTAAAAAACCATTACATCATAGAACATGAATTCAGGAAATTTTGAAAACAGTTTCTCAAGTGTGGATATTCACATCTGGGACTCCAACAGTCACTATTCAAGAATGACAAGAGTACTTTTAAGGAATCTGCAAGTGCCATCACAGCATCCTAAAACTATTGATTCGGCCTAAGTTTTTGTTATGCAAGCAAATGACCTTGGAAACGTTCTGAATTTCATTCCAGAACACACAACAAACAGAGTCAAATGGGTTCATCAGAAAGATTTCCAGAAAATCACAACAGTAAATCTACTCAAAAGGAAGATTTAAAATGTAATATGACTGAAAATGTTTAATTTGACTAAGCAGCCTGTGGCTGATTAGCTACTTTTATGTAAAAAGTTTCTTGATTTTACATTGTGATGAACATACAGCGTCCTCGCTCCATTAAATACAGACAAATAAAGCTGATTTTTTTAGTCTCAGCCTACTTACTACCTGGCAACCTTGATACAAGTGCTGAATGTAGTGGGTTCCTTTTTATGAGGAAGTGGGAATGAAATAGAATTGCTGTAATGTTCCAACCTGAAAGTTTTATTCAGTTTTACTTCTCCTATAAAGGTACTGCAACAGGCAATTACATTTAAACCTAACTAGGCCTAGTCAAAGAACTGGTTCCACCAATGGGCAGACTTAGACACCCCATCCTGCAATAGGAAGACACCATAAAAGCCTATTGTTTGGGGGTGGGGAGCGTTGAACAGCAAGAGGGTTTTTTTTTTTTTTTTAATCTTAAAAAAAACTTAACTCTCAGTTGGGAGCTCCAAACCTTGAGTCCAGGGAGAGAAATAATTGAAGTACCTGGGGAAAGAAGCAACTGAAGTAGACTCAGAGGGGCAGATTTGAAATCCAGAAAGTAACTCAGGAATTGTCAGTCCTGTGGAGGAATAAGGGAAGCCCAATTTTGAGAGACACCTGTTTGTTGGATTTGTATCATTGTTGACTTTTGGCATGAATTAAAGCAATTTTACATTAAGCATTTTGGTAAGTTTCTGCAATCATTGTCGCACAAAGTCATTCTTTTCATGATTTGTGCAAAAGTCCATGTTCAGATGTGGAAATAGAGAGGGGGGAAAGGGTTTCCTTTTGGCTCACAACCTGAGAATGAGTCTTATTGAAAAAATACATTTTTCATTAGAATATCAAAAAATGAACCAACTAATTGTACAGCCAACATTTTACAGAATCATTTGAGATACATACCAATACTAGCCTTAATTGTCACTTTACACTAGGTCCTTGAGATACATAGAATTTACCAAGAAAGTGAAAAATGTGTTTCAAGAATTTTAAATCAACATCACACCATATTTAAGAACTATTGCCATATTCATTGTGCCTTAAATATAGGGACATCTTTTGCAGTGCATCAAATCTCTTTATACAGAGATCAGACACTAACCTCTGAAGTGCCACATAACTTGAAAATATCAGCTATTTGCTTTGTTCACAAAGAAAGAAAATAAATTAAGCTAATGACATATGAAACCATGTTGTAATTCAGAGAAGGTAAGCTGTTTTAAGAAAACATGGAATTGAGAATTTTCAGTAATATGCAAATCTTTCTACATAGTAAGCATGTAAGCATGAGTGGAGGCTACCAACAACAAACAGTTAACAGAGTCTGAAAGAAATTGGACCAGCACATTACTACAGTCTGCAAACAATTAAATTAGGTAGTGTTGCAAATATCAGTGCAGAAAGGGAATCACTACAGAGGACCTTAGAAAGTCTTAGAAGGGAGAGGAAACAGCAGAATTCAACTTTAAAAAGCAATGCTAACAAGTTTTCAAAAAGTTTAAAAAAAAAAAATCAGAAGTTTAAGAGAATGAAACATGAAAAAGCAGTGGACTTGAAAGAGAGTATAGTCTAGTGCAGGGGTTATCAAACTTCATTGCACCACTACCCCCTCTGACAACAAAAATTACTACACAACCCCAGGATGGAGGACCGAAGCCTGAGCCCCCTGAGCTCCACTGCCCTGGGTGGAGTGATGGGGGGGGAGCGCAAAGCCCGGGTCCCATTGCCCTGTGCAGGGGGAACATAGCAAAAGCCCAAGCGCTTCAGCCCCAGGCCGGGGGCTTGTAACTTGAGCCCCAGCATCCCAGGCTGAAGCCCTTGGGCTTTAGTTTTGGCCCTGGGCGGTGGGGCTTAGGCTTTGGCCCTGGGCCCCAGCAAGTCTAATGCCAGCCCTGCTGACCCCATTAAAAACAGGGCCCTGACCCACTTTGGGGTCCCGACCCACAGTTTGAGAACCACTGGTCTAGTGAACAGAGCAAGGGATTTGGTGTCTTCATACTTTTTACGATATTGTGCCTCAGTTTATCTGTAGAATGGAAATGCCATCCACCATTGGACCCTGCCACTTCTCTACTCCAGCCTTCTGGATGATGGTGGAGACAGTGAGCTTTATTGGATAAGCCCTCTCTCTCCTCTGAAGGTGCTTTGAAAAGCAGCTTCCCAGCACCACAGATCTTAGGGTCAGTACACCTCTTTACAAAATATATTTTTGGCCTGAAATCAACATGAGTGTCCTATTAAATAATAAAAAAAAAAAATCTTAAATGCAGAAGTGTTTACTGGTTAAAGCTAAGCAACGCCAGAACATTTCTAAGAAATGAAAGAGCAGCACAATAATCAGCAAAGGAATTTTAATCTTTTTGCTACTATACTGTGATTTAATAGAATGACTGAAAGAGTTGGTCAGAAGTTTGAGTTAGTTAAGGTTTGGTCAAGTGTGAGAATATTTGAGGGCTCAATCTGTGATACACAAATTTCTTTCAGTACCTTCAATCTAGAAACACATTTTCAAGTTTCATGTCAATATCTGGATGAACTGAAGCACCTCTGAGCTCACTAATTTTCCACTATTTCTTCAAAGAGTACAGACAGCCCCCAGGTTACGCAAACCCGACTTACACAGCTCTGCACTTACGGAACTTTTTCCGTAAGCTAGAAATAGGAGGGGTTTTTTGGGGGTGGGGGAGTTTGGTGTAATTGTCGGGTATACATTTCTGACTTACGCAAAATTTGAGTTACACAAGGCAGGAATGCTTGCATAAGTCAGGGAGTGTCTGTAATGAAATCCCTCAGAGTTTAATGGTATGATAACAAATGAAGCAAGCTAAAAAGTGTATTGAAAGTAGCATTTAAAACAATCATTTTTTCTAATAAAATATTTGAGAAAATTCCCAGTAATAGATGCTATTTATACATTAATTTAATATTTTGAGGAAAGGAAAACCTTGTAATTGGTTTTCTGTTTTTTAAATAGAATAAAATTCTACATCATATGTTCAAGACATTTTAATTTTTTCAAAAGTGAGATATGCACAGATACATAGCACAAATACACTGCATGTGCACATGCAAGCGTGCTGATTAAAGGAAAATGTATTGTAATCCCATTGTGTAAACCTCCTTTAATCAGGCTTTTGAATCTCAGTATTACAGCCATATATGGATCTATCTTTAATTTGTTGGAATTATGAACCTGACTCAAAATTAGAAGAAAAGATTCCTATTTACTTCTATCAGCTTTGGATCAAGCCTTCAGTGAAATGCACTGTTACAGCATTATTCCAACTGAGAGCCTGATCCTAAACTCACTGAAGTCAATGGCAATACCACTATTAATTTCAGTGGGTACAACATCAAGCCCTGAATGCAGCAGCATGAAGTGCTTAACTCCTATTTGTAGTCTGCAATTTCTGTCTCTTTTTTAACACTAATTTAAGTTTGAGTGTATGATCACACTTTTGAATCTCAAAGTACCAAGTATCTTAATCCAAACCAACACAAGATTTTGATGGACTAGTCTCTCATTAACTCTATGCAAATTTTATTAAGTGATTGTAATAACAGCTGAAATTAAGATCATTTTAATAACCATAATATCCACACACAATCTTAAAATGAGACATGTTAAAGGTTATAAGCAATGAAAAAAGTATGCAAATACTATGTAAGACAACTATGTTAACACGTACTGTGCAGAGGTCCTTGTACTGTAGCTTCTGAAATTTGGTGTCCGAGTTTCCTGCGCACAGCTCTACGTACCCAAGAACTACTTGAAACACTGTGTTGTGAATGGCTTGAGTGAAGTGCATATGTAGTTGGTCCATCGCTGTCTGAAAAAGGAAAGAAAAGCAGAAGAGCATTACATTGATTGGTTGAGTTCATCTGGTTATCTACTAGACCTTTATGTCCTTTTCAGAGTCACTGCTTTACAGGACACATTCACCCACCTTGTAAGTGTGACCTACATTCTTTGTTCCTAGATATATAACCTAACATTTGACTCTGTTAAAACATGTTTTGTTCAAATGAGCTCACATTACCATGCAGTCTCGGTGGGTCTTCTACTTTCCATCAGTCCCTATCATTATTTACCACTTCAATTTGTGTCATCTACAGTTTTTACCAGCAATTTTATATTTTCTTCCAGATCATTACTAAAGATAGTGAATAGCACTGGTGTGAGTACAGATCCCTGTGGGATCCCACTAGGGAAAAAAAAAATTGATTACTATTTCCCATTTACAATTATTTTTTTAAGATTTATCAGCTAAATTTGTAATCTATTTTCCATGCAATCATGCTGAGTGGCATTAAATATGTTAACACCTTTAATATTTTACTAATTTCATCCCCTATCAGATTTTCCATGATTTTGCCTGGGATCTAGATCAGGCTAACTACCCTATAGTTTCCTGGGTCTTCCCACTACACTTTTTAAATATTGGTAAAACATTCATTTTTCCAGTCCTCTGGAACTTCCAAGATATTTTTTTTTTTTTTTTTTTAAACACACACACACACTCTAATGGTCCCGCGGAGTTAAGAGTGTTTAACTTTAATAGTTGCCTTTTATCTTTCTCCCCCGTTACTGATGGAAGAGAGTAAGATATGAACGCCATTCTGCTTCTTTCCAAATATAGAACAGAAAAGCAAATAATCAGATCATTTTCACTAAACCTAGTTTGAATTAGATAATCTAAATAGAATGAAAAATGAAAACCTTAAAAAGGTTTGGTACTAAAGTTATCCAAAATAAACAGCAATTGAAATAGGGAGATTTCATTCTGTGCTCTGCAAATACTGAAGTGTTTTTCAGGACAAGTCTAGAATGGACATCTTTAAAATAAAAATATAGCCAATACTGCAGTCTCAGTAACGTCAGCTAAGAAAAAAAAGTTCCTGATTTATAATATATGTAAGTTCTAAAATACTATTCGCTGTTTCGTTCTGTTGATCAGAAAACTCTCACAAGTTAGCCACGTTCATTAAAACATGTTTAATTATTCATGTATGTTTGATTAATTTGCTTATTGACATTTCCCAACATAGCATACATTACACTTTGGAACCACAGATGGGTTATATTTACTTTTGAAGCCTCACATTTAATAAAGGAGTTAATACTTCCAAATACATTAAAAAAATTGATAGACCACCACTGGCACGGGAAAGCTAAATTCATTTTTCTTAACACAACTGCTTATGTTAGAGTATTTTAATACTTTTGAAAAATTCTTTAAGTTAATAAATGAAATATAACCAAAACCAAAGCACCCCAAAAAAAAAAAAAAAGAATGTACAGACACTTGAAAAATTATGTTGCCGTCATAACAAAACACTGAAATGAGCTAATCCTCACAGATGAAGGCACTGTTTAAAAAATTAGCATTTTAAGGTCAACCAGGCCTCACACATTGCCAGATAAATTCATGACCAGGAAGAAATGGGCTAAGTCCTTCCTCATCCTCAACAGAACACAGAAACCGTGAGTTAGTGTCCAGACTATCCCTTCCCTGGAGGGCTGTTTTAATGATAACCTAGAGACACCATCACCACAATACAAACCTCAACCTAACTTTCCTCCTCAAGCTTGTCTATTACAGGCGAGTCTCATCTTACGTGCATTTAACATGTTCGAATTCAGCTTTGCGCGGTCGGCAAAAACAAAAAAAACAGAGAACAACAACAATTTAAATACTGTACCTGTAGTGCGGGCGATTTCGCCCGCCATTACACTCAATGTAATTTTAACTATACGCGATTTTCGCTTTACGCGCTGACAGCAGAACATAACCCCAGAGTAAGATGAGACTCGCCTGTACTGCAATCCTATCCAAGGTCTTAGATCGGCAAGACAGTTACATAAATGGGGTTTAAACTCAGCTGCAACCTCCAGTATGGAATGGCTACAACAGCTCCATATTGACCACAAGCGACATTTTGCATTACCATGCCAGCTATCACAACAAATATGAGCATTGCTAAAGTCTTTATAAACACATATGCAACAAGATAGAGGGCTGTCAATAAATACGTTTCCACGGTAGTCCTTTCCAACTTTATATTGTGGTAGCATTATTCTTCATATTTTATTAAGAAAATAAAGTACTAACCTGTGTCTTTCCAAGTAGTCTGTAAGCCTGCTGCACCTTGGTATAATGATTGATATCAAAGTTCTTGCATATTTTGGAGAGGGCTACATCTAATTGTTCCTAATGTAATTAAAGAAGTAAATGTTAAACATTCAATAAAAGGAATTCAAGGAGTTATTTTATTACAATATGGTGTTCTAATCCATATTTATTACAGGGGCTGGTAGCATCATCTATTAAGGTAGCCCGACATTTCCCAATGTAAGTCCAGGTTTTCAATTCTTTTAACTTGGATAAATTTTAATAAGTTAGACACAAATCTTTCAGGCCAAATGACTGCCTCAGGCTGAATTATTTGGCAGTATTTCAGCCAAAATGGCCTAGCCATGTCTAAGATTGAGACTCGTGAAAAATATGTTGTTTTGCTCATGTTAAAAAGATTCTGGAGACTTCTTTGAAAAGCTCTATTGCCCAATACTGTGGAGCAGGGACTTGTAATTTGGCAGGGGCAGCAAGAGGTCTTCATGTCAGCTATGTGCGTTTTGCCAGACCCATGAAAATCCACCCAAATTTGGCCAAGTTATAAGCCTTAAAAATAAACAAACACACAAATCACAATTTGCACACACTCCATAGAGACTTGTTACAGCTTTGCAGCTGAAAACTCCAAAGATTCAATCCACACTGAGCATGCTCCAGCCTGGGACCAACCAGGACTTCCTCTGCAATTGCAGCCAGGAATCAGAACTTAAAGTGTGTCTCTCCTGTGCTCTCAGTACTCCCCACTGCTGATGCCCAGAGAGCCTTCTGAAGGAAGCTGCCTGATTCAAATGTGCATGGAACAAAAGCTGGATGCCAGGTTCAGATGGGAGTAAACTGGGACAAAAGGCCTAGGAATATACAACTTGGAATGGGGATTTTCAGGCTGGTGAAGGGGGAAGGAAACTAGGACTGAGAGTTGGGACAGAGGAATACTGAGACAGGGAACAGAAGGGGAGAGTGGAATGGACTAGGCAAATAGATTGGGACAATAACAGAGCATGGGGGATATGATTCATAGATTTTTTTTTATTGTTTTTGTTTGTTTGTTTTTAAAGACCAGAAGAGACTACTATTCAATCATCTAGAGTCTGACCTCAAAGCAGAAAGAACCAGAGCAAATACAAAATATTGGGTTTTTCACCTTCCTCCCAGCATTGTGGAAGCACTGGTGGGGTAAAGACAACTAGGATTTGGAAATCTAATATTAAGAGATATAGAAACGTGCAGTTTGTTGCAACTTGTGGCCACTGTCCAATGTGGATAAAGGCTAAAATGGCCAGCTCCCACAGATAAATGAGACCTGAGATTTCACTGGTAGACCCTGCACCGGTAAAGAGGAAGAGAAGCCTGAATTCTTTGCAGACAAAGATCCCTCTTGGTACTCGTCTCTATCCACCTGAGTCCTGGGTGTAGGGGGGTAGGCGAATAGGTCCACCCCAAGTTATTGGTGATTTGGTTAGAGCTTAGTAACCCCCACACCAGACTGAGTTAAATGCCTGATATGAGAGATGGGTGAGCACATACCATCCCTACCCACTGTTAAGCTAATAAAGTTGCAGTCTACCAGTTAAAATCCATTCCAGGCTCTGTCATTCACCTGTGTATCCTGAACAATCAAGAGCTTGACTGTTAATCATGAACTACCTGTGAATCACTGCTGCTTCAGCAGAATTTAATACAAGGCAGGATTTACTTTACAAAGCAGTGAGGGAGAATGTAGAGGTGAATGCAGCCCTTTCCTCAAATTAATTCAAAATTTGTTCAGTCGGATTAACAAAAGATGAAAAGTTAGTTGCTAATAAGAATCTTGTCAGGTAGGAATCCATGAAAGAAGTGGGAATGTGAAATCTGAGTGAAAACAACAACAAAATATGCCTAGCCTGTGTTAAAAGGGAAAAATAAAAGCAACACCAATCCAACAAGTTTTTTAATCATTCCCACACAGAATGAGACCATGGAGAAGAAACCTATCACTAGAAGAAAATAAAAGGAAAGTTGTGTCGAGGTTTTAATTAGATAGAAGTGAAAAATAAAAGGGACCATGAGGAAAATTTTTTTAAAAATACACTACATCTACTTCTCATCTACACACTAACCTGACTTTCCACAAAGTATATAGAATGCTGTATTCCAGATAAACTTAATTCCTTTCTGACTGCTTTAAAATTAAATGCTGGCATAAACTTTAATTCAATATAGGGCCCACAAGTATAGCTATCATACCACTGTGAGTTTAACTCTGTGCACACAATTCCATATGAATTGCAGTGTCTAAAGCATTAGAGAGAGACAACATTTTAATGTACAATAACGGCTAACGCCAAAATATTTGAATTAGGAAGTCACAATAAACATCGAAATGTAAAAATATTCACATATTATAAAAATCCAAACACTAATTCTTACCTCTATTTGTTCCAAAGTGTCTTGCAGTTTTGAATTCAATTCACTAGCAAGAAATTAAAATCCCGGTATTACATTGTGTTTAAAACCAAACTAATAACTCACAGTAATGTTTCACAGCAAGATCGCTGTTCTAAAAAGTGTGTGTTTGTGTAACATCATGCCACTATTATAATCCATGCTATCTTTCTAAAACCATTCATCTACCATTACATACTGTGCAAAGTTTAGTGCAGTTACACTAGTAACACCATAGTTATGATGGAAGAGACACTCCATTGGCTTATCCAGTTGGCATCAGCTATTATTGTAGCACATTTATATTGCAACAGTATCCAGAGACTTCTATCAGGAATCAGGACTCCACTGTGCCAGATACAGAGGGCACACACAACACCACCTTTGCTTTCAGGAGCTTATGAGCTAACAGTGCTGAATCTTGCAATTTGATCTGCAAAAGTGAACCCCTGCACCTACACAGAGTCCCAATGAAATTAATGGGCACAGAAATTCCCAAGCACAGATCAAATTGCAGTAGGGTGACCAGATATCACCTGTGAAAAAACGGGACGGGGTGGGGGTGGGGGGGGAATAGGCGCCTATATAAAAAAAAGTCCCAAAAAACGGGACTGTCCCTATAAAAAACAGGACATCTGGTCACCCTAAATTGCAGGATCAGGGCCTGAAGATGGTGATATATAAAGGTTAGTGGGAAGACAGATGCATTTGGACATGCACACTTTCGAAACACGTATTTTATTATAGGTTGAGAAAGTATAAGTCAACTATTCCCATCTATTCCCTACACCTGACATTTATAACATGCAAATTGCTAACTATTTAAAAGCACTAACAATATTTAACAAAATTCATCTTTGGCAGAGACTAAGCATGAATAACTTTAAAGTTAGAGTAAAAAATTATTTCTGATTTAAAAATACTACAGAGGTAAAATAGTTCCAACAGAAAACAAGATAACAGTTATGTTGAAAGACTCAATTAAGGATAGGGTATCTTAGAAAGTGACATATGCAGAGGAATATCTTTTTACAAGAAAAAAAATTGTTCTCCACATGAACAATGCTGTTCTCTAACTTGAGGAGATTTGTACAGCAATAAGAAATGTTCCATTTGAATACGGTATGCCCTGGAAACAGTTTTAGTTGAGCTGGTGAGCAATCTCCTCCTGACTATGGACAACGAACAAACATCCATTCTCATCTCAAGAGTGGCCAATTTATAATAGCTATATTTCAGCCAGGTTGGTAAAAGCTTGCTTAATGGGGTTTCCCCTAGAGGCACCTGTCAGAATAGAGAAGAGTCAAACTTAATTTTTTTAGGCAAGTCACCTCCAATGCAATATTCCATCAAGAAAGCTCAGCAAGCTGCAATCAGCACAGCCAATAGAACAGAGGGAGAGACAGCTGGACATCTTAGCAGCATCAAGTACTCTGTCTCGTCAGTACAAGAGAAAGGGGGTAGAAAATCTTTCAGCATTTCATAATGTATCTGCATAAGACCAAAGTACTAAGGTTGCATGGTCTTTGTAAACTGGTATAGTTACTTTTATCCAGAACTCAAAAACCTCTGAGGGCAAAATCCTCAAATACTGATCCTACAACTTCTAGAGAAATGTGATCAGAAGTGTAAATGCTTTGAACCTATCAAGTGATAATTCCCCAGGGCACTTTCAGCAGCCAGATGCAGAATATCGTTGTAAATGATATTCAGTAAATGATCTAGCATAGTACAGTAAATGTACAGAAAGCCAAGAGGGAATAAAAAACCTCAAAAGACCTCTTAAGAATCTGTCAGGTTTCCTTCTCTATGATATGCTTGGAGAAGCCTCAAAATAGGGAGGGGAGATTAACAAGAACAGTTCTCCATCCATCCAGGTGAATCTTCCTTGGGTACAGATATACACCTCTAACCCAATATAACGTGACCCGATATAACACGAATTCAGATATAACGCGGTAAAGCAGTGCTCCGGGGGGGGGGGGGCTGCGCAGTCAGGTGGATCAAAGCAAGTTCAATATAATGCAGTTTCACCTATAACACGGTAAGATTTTTTGGCTCCAGAGGACAGTGTTATATCGAGGCAGAGGTGTACATATCTGTTTCTTGTCCACAGGAAGTAAGTAATATTGTGAAACATAGACTGAGAGGGTAAATCAGAAAAAATGTCTGCACAGGTGTTTTGTTTCTGCTCTTCCGAATAAAGACATGCAGAATAAGCCTGTTTGTTTTCTTTCAAAATTTAAGGAGATTTCATGCTTAACTGATCTTACCAAACTAAGCCTTTAACAGCCTTTTTAATTTCAGAACAGCCGGTCTTTTGGACTTAAGGCACTGGCCAGCAATAAGAGAACATATTTACTGTTTAGCACTTCTCCTGCACAATAGCTATGCATGGTTCTTGGCAATACAGATGAAGTACCTTCTCCAAAGAGCTCACAACCTAAGTTAAGACAAAAAATAAGGGATAGAGAAAGCACAATAAGATAATGTGATTACTTGAGAGACTGATGTCTTAAGGGTATCTATTTTTCATTATATTTTATTTTAAAATGATGAGGATGTAGTTTATAAACTTCATTCAAGTACTGGATTTTGAAAAGAGACTTAGAAAAGTCAGAAGGCATGGGGGTTAGTATCAGGAAAGGGATTTAGCAATTGAGAACAGCGTGAAGATAGCACAGGAAAAGGACACAAGGGAAGCAACCAGCTGAACAAACAGGGCACAAAGAGGGATAAAAGGAAAGCATGCAAGCATGTTTCTGTGGCCTGCTTGGGTCACCTGGAGTGCAGCAACACATTCCTCACTACCTGAATCCAGGGATGTAGACAGGCTGGGGTTTACAACTTCAGAGACCACATCAAAACGACAGCTAAAAAGCATGGCGTTCTAGCCAGAAAAGGAAAGTTTGGACTGGACTGTCTTACCACAGGAGGAGCATTTACTGAACTCTTATACATCAAGTCTCTCTTTTTTGCTAATTCCAATTTCTAGTCCATTACCAATCCTCCCTCTACACACACACACAAAGAGGGAAGGCTTAGCAGCCTTCTATTCTGCTATTCTATTCCTTTTGTCCAGGTGTGACATAAGTGACAACACTTCAAATAAGAGAATGATTTGTTCATTCTGGGAGGGTGGGGGACATTTACATACTTAGGGTGATAATCTCATCTCACGCTGGCATCTTTATGCCAAATAAAAGGGACAGAGCAAGTAAAGAGGCACTCCTAAACCCACATACTACTGAGGAAGGATTCCCCCAGTGCAGACAATGCAGAGACAATAAAGATGCCATCCAAGAACCCCCTTGCAAGCCAGAGGGCCATGTTAGGGAAACTGCCTTAACTTAGACCAGCAGCCCTAAAGCTGTATAATTTCCTTTGGGGGCCTCTCCAGATCCAAAGAAGCCCCGCATGAGGTGGGCACAAAGTGGCTTAAAGCTCTTAGAGGCATAGAATGCACTTACCAATAGCATATAAAGAGTTTGCACATGTTGGAAGAAATTTGGCTAAAAACAGCAAAGCTATTAACATTAAAAAAAAAGGACTCCGATTCATATGCAGTTTGTGAACACATGGAGCAATCACAACAAGGTAAGTAGCTGTGTTAATATCAGTTATTTACACATTAACAGAACATCACACAGTAGGAGGATTCTAGGAGTTCATGACAGCTTTCAGATTAAATTAATGCACTGTTAAGATTTATCTGACAAATTTGGATTTTTGTTGCTTTTGTTTTTAAATTAGATGAAAAACATTGTTTTCCAACATTAAGATTTGAAACAGTCTTTCATATTATTAATACAGTGGGTGGCCAGCAGAAAGTACTGATCTGAAATTCAAGTAGGACTATGACATGAGAAGGGGGGGGGGGAAACTCAACCCCTCAGAGGCAATACTTTTAATATAAAAGTGAGAGGCTGCACTGTTGATTTCAGTGGGCTGTATTCAGCAGCACTGGCCGAAAATATTTCAACAAATTTTTTTCTGTCCAAAAACGTCATTTTTGTCTAAACCAAAGTGTTGAACGGAAATGTATCAGTTACCATGAAAATTTAGTCTGGAAGGTTCTCAGGTCCAGGATGGAATTTCTCATCAAAATGAATGTGAGAAAGAAACCCACCCCAGAATAGCTAATAGCCTTGCGGTTAGGGCACCCACTGGGGATGTGGGAGAATTATGTTCAAATCCCTGCACTGAATCAGGAAGAGCAGGGACTGAAACATGGTATCCCACCTCCCAGGCTTTTTGGAAATGAAGTTTAAAAGGTCTCATTTTCATTCCGCATCAGAACAAAAACAAGTCTTTAAATCTCCACATTTTTCACACAATGAAATTATTTTCTGACCAGCCCTAGTATTCATTCGATGGCCCTTCTTTTACCACCACTGTTAAGATGCAACAGAAGCCCCCCTTGATCCTGAAAACAGGCACATATGAACTTTATTCACTGGAATAAAATAATGAATATATGTAGATGTTGGCAGGATCAGGACCCAGATTATTTTTTTGTTGTTGTTTTACATTCAACAGATACACCACTACCTTGATATAATGCGACCCGATATAACACGAATTTGGATATAACACGGTAAAGCAGTACTCTGGGGGGGGCGGGGCTGTGCACTCCGGTGGATCAAAGCAAGTTCAACACAACACGGTTTCACCTATAACGTGGTAAGATTTTTTGGCTCCCAAGGACAGCGTTATATCGAGGTAGAGGTGTACATCTTTTCATTGTTATAGCTCTTATATAAAACTTCTTCTATTCTATATGGGATTAAACTAAACCAAATTAAAAATAATACAAGCTAGAGTTTTGTTGTTGTTTTCCATCCTGAAGTTAAAACAACAACAACAACGAATTCCACACATACAAATATGGCAGATTTAGAGTAAGGGAGAGTTACAATTAAAAGTTTTGCTACAACATTAGAAAACACACATCTAACAACCTCCGGGTTTCTCTTTCCACTTCTTTCCTCCATCTCTTTCCACATATACCAGTAGAATTACATCTGAATATTGTTTAATCCATTTTTCTTATAGCTTTATCAAAAAATCTGAGATTAATAGAACATGTTTGCTCCATTTGGTAGCTATTATTAATAGGCAAGTACTGTAATGTTTCTTTTGGTACACTGTACATGACAGATCAAGAAAATAAGAGTTATTGCAAAAGGTGCTTTGATCAAGAATTTGTAGAAACATAGCATACATTTAAAACTCAATGTACTTTCTAAACCAAATGTTATAAATAGTTTTATAATTCTACTAGTCAGAATGCAGGTTTAAACTATTGAAAATGGTGGATTCTCTGTAACTTGAAGTCTTTAAAACATTATTTGAGTATTTCAGTAACTCAGCCAGAGGTTATAAGTCTATTACAGGAGTGAGTGGGTGAGATTCTGTGGCCTGCAATGTGCAGGAGGTCAGGCTAGATGAACATGATGGCCCCTTCTGACCTTAAAGTCTATGACACTGGATGAATTTTATAAGAAGCTATTAACCATGATTTAGAAACATTAATTCATGACATTCATTTTATTCAGGCAATTACTCAAAACATGTTATAAGGGTTTTTTAAATCAACATCCATATAAATAATAAATAATAAGGGGTTCTTCAATCAACAGCCATATAAATCTTAAGGAGTGTGTGATAGGGTGGACCAGGCTCAAAGGCCCCGTGCTGGAGGCCGCAGGGTTCTGCCACACCCATCCCAGGAAAGGGCAGTGGAGAGGTCCTCCAAGCAGCCTAGAGTGATTGCGAGGAAGCAGAGGGGCTGTTGGAATAGTCAATCAGGGGCCAGGAGGGCCATCTAAAAGGAGCTGCAGAACAGAGCAGCAGTTAGTTGCTGCTTGGAGCTGGAGAAGAAAGGCAGGGACTGGGGGAGCAAGAGGCTCCTGGCTGGCTGGCTTATAGGACTGAACCAAAGACAGTTTGCTAGCTGGGATGGGGGAGCAATGAAGGAGCTCCTGGCTGACTGCTGGGACTGAGTAAGGACTGAGCCCAGCCAGAGGGCTGCAGGAAGACAGTATCTCCAGGGAAGAAGCCCTCGGGATATGGCCCCATACCAGGGCTGGGACTTCTTAAAGACTGAGCCCAGGGAGGGCTAGAGAGACACTACCAGAGGGGTACTGAGATAAGTCCTGGTGGACGGTATACCCTGGAAGAGGTCTGTTCTAATTCACATGCAGACAGTGTGTAAGACTTGGCCGAAGGGCTGAGTCACTGGAGAAAAAAAAAAAAAAACCCACACACCTGACAACCAACGAAAGGGGTCACCAAAACTGAAAGAACGCGGACACACCCAACCAGAAGGGGGCACTTGTGAGTGGTGGGTGCTGACCCCATTACACAGAGTGTATTTTAAGAAATGTATCCACTATGATATAACAGAGATAACATTTGGGCCTAATTGCAATAGCTGAAGCAGTTTTAATGTGTGACATTAAAGTTTCACAAGAGCTTTTTAAGAGAGTGTATTCCTGTAGATTTTTTCCCGTAGTAATATAGTACTAAGGGTGTTTGAAATCCTACACTTGAGAAGCCTTATATGGTATAGACTTTCTATTGTTTAGAAACATTCAACTGTACAATCAAAGTGCTGCTTTAGTTCTGTGTTCATTATTTTCTTCATGTGGGAATACTTAAATTCATTTTTATTTAAAAAACTGCTGCTCAACTTCCTCACAATTCATACAAGCTTCATGTCTAGGTCTTCAATGCACAGAGATTAAACCAATAGCGAGATTTTAAACAATGGGAAATACAAGAAATGGGAGAAAGAGGAGAGTCGGGGCAGGGCCAGTTGCTCTCCTCAGCATTGTTCCCCTTCCCAACCGCCACACAAGCAAGACATCCCAGTCCAAAATAATGGTGATCCAATCTGTATTATCTTGCAGGGCATGGACCAATCTATTCTGAACCCTGGAGGATTCATTTCACCGGGAAGCTGAAGAACACCTCTTTCAAGATTAGACTTCCATAGAACTAGGAAGATCCAAAAATTTAAGGAGCAGGCTCAAATTCCCCCACCACTTCAATGGGAGCCACCTCTGATCCCCAGAGACATCCAACAAAAAAATTCTGGGGAAACCCCCCAAGTGGGAAGGCACAAAGTGTCTCATGTGGGGGGTTTTCCTGAACATGAGTTAATCATTGTTCGGATTACTAAGGCTTCACGATAAAACACAGAAGTACTGGACTGCTAATCACATAGATTGTGACATGGAGAACCACATGGGGATCTTGGAGTTGTTTTTTTAAAATGTGAGCCCTGAGAGAACCATAAGCTATACCTATTGGTGTGGCACTCTCTCCCCCTCTAGTGGTGACTAGGCTAACTAGAGATTGATGAGCCTGCTACGGGCCTTAGCTAAGAGGCCTGGATCTTTTAACTCAGGCAGCACATGTTCATGCATTGAGATTCAAAGATCCCAAATTCAATCCCCGCTGCTGACAACCCACCCAGGGTGTTACATAACTTCATGAGGATCCCAAGCAATAGAAAAATCCCAGAGTCCCATTAGTTCACTTAGCTCAACTGCTTGACAATAAGGGGGGCTGCAATATAATGTGCATATATTCCCAGATTTTTGGAGCTTGAGGGGTGCGCTGAGCATTGAGATTTGTGGTTGGGATCAGTGGCTGGAATGTTTGACTCCTCCTTGCTTTAGGGAAGGTTAGTGGGCAAAGATGCCCAGAGCCCTCCATAGGCACTTGTTAACATTTAGTATAATTGTGTGTGTGTTGCAAAAGGCACACTGTACTGACAATAGAGACAATGAAGTATTTTAAAAACCAAAGATTCGTATGTATGTATGTATGTATGAACACAGTTTAAAAGTAAATGTGTTCTAAAAATAGAAGGAAGATTATTCAATCTGTGCAGGCCAAAATTCAAAAGCGTAGTTTTACCAGATACGAACTGTATATTAATCTTTTCCACAATTAAACCTTTGTTACCAAGCTAATCCAACACAAAAATTCTCTCTAAAGAAACTTTATCCTTAGAACATATAAGGAGACCCTTTTAAGAGTGATAACAGCATAATCTTCTCAGCATGGTATTAGATTTATAATGATATGACTTCTGCAGTTGAACTTTGTCATCCATTATCTATAAAGTGACAGTTAATATCAATTTAAATTACAGCACTTTTGCTTTACATACTTAAGATAAAGTTTGCAGCTATGACAAAAGCGTCTAGAAAATAGAAAAGGGAAAAGTGATTCAGTGCTAAATGGTTCCTCACCAGCAACTTTAAAATCATTTATATGCCAAGTGAATTTTAAATAAGAAAATACCATCTAATTAACCTTAATCTCACAATATTAACAAAGGAAGCATGTCAAATGAACAAATATTTTAACAGTTTAATAAATCAAACTGTCTTTGTAAATATTTATAAGAAATCTCCCAATTTTTCCCCCACTTAAAGAAAGTGTAAGTGGTTTGCAAAACAAATCAGATTACTGTTTGTTTTCTATATTATTTTCCACACTCCCTTTTGAAACAAGAAAAGCTAGACAGTTTGGTGAATAATCATCATTACCATACAGGACACTGGGTAAAGGGAGAAAGTAGGCCTCTCAACTAATGGAAGATCAATATCAGGCAAAGTATTACATGGTTGAGGTGCTACATTTTTTGCAGGATGGATATCATCATGGGAACATCAACTTTCCCAATGAAAATGAGACACTGTGCTCATTCTGTGGTAAAGATTGGTCCATGTTGACCCCACCTCCACCATGAATGAGAAGGCAGAAATGAAGTTAGCTTGTACTCAAGAGTCAGAGAAGGAAAATGAGCACTACAAATCCAAGTGGAAGCACAAATGATCATGGATAAGGAACTTAGACTATTGTACATGGAATTTCTAATGGCTGCTTTCTGAAGTACTTCAACTGATTTAGGCAAGAGCTTATGAAATTTTCTCTTTGGGCTGGTCTACACTGCGGGGGGGGAGAATCGATCTAAAATATGCAACTTCAGCTACGCGAATAGCATAGCTGAAGTCGAAGTATCTTGGATCGAATTACCTGGGGTCCACACGGCGCGGGATCGACGGCCGTGGCTCCCCTGTCGACTGCGCTACCACCGCTCACTCTAGTGGAGTTCCGGAGTCGACGGTGAGCGCGTTCAGGGATCGATATATCGCGTCTTAACGAGACGCAATATATCGATCCCGATAAATCGATTGCGACCCGCCAATACGGCGGGTAGTCTGGAAGTACCCTTTAAATATATATTTTATAAACTCTAGACAGACTTGTCCAGTAGTTTCTAAACCCTGAAGCTGCACTCACACATAGCAATGAATTACCAAGTTAAAATATGTAATGTTACATACTTTGGCTTCTTTGCACATTCAGGACCAGAAGCTACTGCCATTCTAAATGCATAACTCCAACTGAAGTCCAGAATTACTCATAATTACTTCAATACTGCAATAATCCCCATATATGGCGGGAGGGAAAGTGGGGAGGAAAGAAGCCAGAGCATTAATTTTAATAAATCCTGGCCTGATTGAAGTCCATGGCAAAACTCCCTCCAATATCAATGATGCCAGAATTTCACTCAGTTTCTAATTTTTTTTTTTTAAATTAACCACTTTCTCAGAAACACTGACGCACAAAAGAAAACTTTAGTCATTCAGTGTCCTACGTTCCCCAAAAGAACATGAGCATGAGGCACACTACAGGGTGCTGTAGTGAACAGGGCACTGGGGTAGGACTTAGGAGTCTCTGGCACTGCACTGCTACGTGACTTTGGCCAAGACACTTCACTCTCTGTGCCAGTTTCGTCTCCAGTCGGTTCATCTGTTTTGTCTATTAAGATTGTAGACTCTTGATGGTAGGAACCAACCTCTAACTATGTGTTTGTACAGAGTCTCAATCTCATCTGGGGCCTTCAGGTGCTAACATCTACAAATCACAACAGCTGGATAAAATGCTGACATAGACCAATCAATGTGCAGCTCATGAAAGAAGGTTAGAATCCCTTGGCATTTTCATTACTTGAAAAATCACTGCTGATAATTTTATGATTCAGTTACACTTTTTAAACTATCTTTGAATTACTTGCCTTTTCTAACCAGATAATTAAATTGCAGCACTGGTCCTTCAGTGACACCAATTAGCCAACATTGCAAATATAGGGACACAGGACTGGAAGGAATCTCCTGGGTCATCAACTTCAGTCCATCCCCCGCTACGGCAGGCAACCCTGCCACATAATCCAGTTAACAAATCTATCAAGATCCATCTTAAAACTAGTTAGGTTGTTTGCTCCCAATACTCCTATTGGCAGGCTGTTTCAGATCTCACTCCTCTACTAATATCCAGCCTAAATATATTCATGGCCAGTTTATATCCATTTGTTCTTGTACCAACACACTCTTACAGAAATAGCTCTTCTCCCTCCCTGTTGTTCACCCCCTTGATATATTTAGAGAGCGTAATCATATTCCCACATCAGTCTTCATTTTGCTAGGCTAAACTAGCCCAGCTCTTTTAGTCTCTTCTTGTAAGACAGGTCTTCCATTCCCCTGATTATCCTTGTAGCCCTTCTCCATACCTGTTCTAATTTGAATTCATCTTTTTTGAACATGGATGACCAAAATTGCACTTAGTATTCCAAATGAGGTCTTGACAGTGCCTTGTACAATGGCATTAATACGTCCCTATTTCTACTGGAAATTCTCGCCTGCTATATCCTAGGATCACCTTTGCTTTTTCATGGCCACATCGTTTTGGTGACATTTTATATTCCACAAAACACTGCATAGAAGCTAAAAGCTAGAACCTCCTTAGGAACAAAGTGTAACTTTACCTTATACAACTGTAGTGTTTGAAAGTACTGGCTGCTTTCTGGCATTCCAAGCACAATTGAATAGCTCCTGGATAGTCCTCCTCCTTAGGAAAAAAATGCAATAGATAGCTAATGTAACTTCTGAAGCAAATATTGCAACATACATTTTTAGACTAAAATTAAATGGAACTGTATGGGAAAAAAACAATGCTAAAGAGATCTGTGGTAAGCATGCTACTTGTGAGGAGAGGAATGTTTTCTTAATATATTACATCAGAGTCTGCTTTTTCCCCCACTAATGATTACACCAATTATATATCACGAGCTTCACAGAACTTAAATGTAAAGTCATAGATTACAAATGAAAAATGTAAAAAGGACAACTTGTAAACTATTTGTTATCAGCTACTATAATAGAAACATCATTTCAGAATACCGATTCGTAGCTACATTCTTCTGCAGGCTCAAATTTAGCTACAAAAAAAAAAAAAAAAAAAAATGTACGTTCAACTATTCATAACCATTATAACAGAAGGACAGGACACTTAAGATCAGTATCCCAATCGTCTTTTAAAAACTGCTATACTCAGATGAAGTAAGCTATTCAGTGCCATAGAGTAAAAATATATATAAGCACTACTTTGACTGGAACCCTTAAAACGCTATGGAATAAATTCAGAGGTGAGTCTAGAAGAAGTCTAAATTTATGGAATCTATTCCTCTTTCCAGTCCTTGATCAGCTTAGACCAATTTACAGTGCTCTATGTGTCACCTCTAAATTTGGCCCACTAAGCCTGATGGAACTCTAAAGTCATGCAATTCACATGCAAAATTGCCAGAATAGAAGGATGTAGCAACAAAAGCAAGTAAAAGTAGGTCCCAAACAACAAAAGTAAAAGTAAATACGCCTCACATCTATTAAACAATTTAGACTCCATTACTCCCACTTACTTGAGCCAAATACTTAAATGTTATAAATTCATTGACTTAAATGGACCATTGACCAGGTGTGAATCTGGCCCACTTGTATTTAAGTTACGCCATTTTACTCATGAATTTGGACTTGTGTCAGATTCAGAACTCGCCATGTAGGCACAATTCCAAAGCTTATAACGTATCTGAATATAGTTCTATATTTTCATGTTTCCTACACAGAGCCCTCAGATTTTTTTTAAACCCACAAAATTCAGAAGCTGCAAACTTTTTTCAAAATATAAACATGCAAATTCAGTAGACTGACACACACTTTACTTATTTGTTTTTGCAAAAGTTATACATTAAACACCATACATTAGATCATACCATATGTCAGACAAATCTAAATTATATAATTAGTTTTTGCAATGCCACAAGGCAACAATCTCCAAGTTTGGGAGCAATACAGCATAAGTCGTTCACAAGGCTGACCTCTTTTAGTAATGCTTATGAAATATCTTCTGCTCAAAACACTCTCATTGAGCACCAGAGATGGTAACCTGATTCCATCACAGTTAGACTTGCTGAGCAGATATCCTTTCATCCAGAGTAAAGAAAATCCAAGGAATACGTTCTCATGGTATGCCAGGATAATGAGTGCAAGACTTCGTATTTTGATGAATGAATTCCTTAGTGTCTGTACTAACATTTACTGACATTTGCTGGGGACAGAAATTCCCTTCTTGGAATAAAACGATTTAAAAAGTGCTCAGTGACTTTTCAGCAGGCCCATGCAGGAGTTTCAGATGGCTGATGCTTTACATTCCACACCTACTGTGAAGGTTTACTGTATGAAAATAAGGGGTTAATTCAAGCAGGAGTCAATGTAGGTACATGGAAAAGTGGACAATGACTTCAGATACCCCAGTTTACCAACTTAAAGGTAAATTGTCATTAGCTCTCAAGTTTGACCTCCACCCATATTGAGTTAAACAGCTTGTAAAAACTGGAGGGAGAATCCAGGTGGGAAAAATTGAAACAAAGAACTTTGGGGTGGATAAAACAAATGGACCCTGAAGGAGAAGGGAGCGAAGGCAAAGACTGAACTAAACCCCAGTCCGCAGAGGCTGGTGCGTCTGCTTTGTTCCCACTATTGAGATTAAATGATATTTTGATTTAGGAAGGCTGTGTTGGGTCACTGTATTCACCACCAGTCACATCTCCAAAAGCAAAAGACTTGCAGATGCCAAATCCATCCAGACGTGCTGAGCAATCACGGTTGTTACACAGAGTGCTCTACTCTGGGGACCCACCATGAGGGTCGGAGAACTGTAGAATTCCACTCTGAGACAGAACAGGAGTACTTGTGGCACCTTAGAGACTAACAAATTTGAGTATAAGCTTTCGCGGGCTACAGCCCACTTCATCAGGTGAAGGTGCAGGGCCCGTCACCTCACAGGATGCACTCAGAAAAACCTGACGAGACAAAGGTGCAGTTGGCTCTGCACTGCAGCATTTGCCTCTCTGCAACGATCTCCTATTGCAATCCTCTTACCCACTCCATTCTACCAACGACACCCTCTTTTCATTTTCCACTCATCTGTGCACTCCTCCATGCTCTTAATGGAAGACCCTCCCCACCTCTGTTCACCAAGCCAGAACCTCTCCTCATTCAAATCCCTCCTGAAAACCCAATTTCTCCATGTTGCCTTCAAGTAGCAAGTTAAACGATATAAAAAAATTAATGGAATTCTCAAAACGTGCATACATCCCGGAACCTTGAAACCCCTTGAGCTTCCTCACACTCTGCTGGCTGCCCCCACCCACTGGGGGGCGGGGAGGGAGAAGAGAGTAAAAAACACAGCTGAATGTCACATAGTCAATCTATTCCCATCCATTGTGTGCTGACAGATGCTTCTGTAGCAGAGCCTGTACAGTACATAATCTTGGGCAGTTACAAGCTGATGTGAATATTTTCCTTCGCCTGTACTAGACATATCTGCCAACATGCAACCAGATAAACCTCACCCTCTTTTTGTCCTCCCAGTAAAAGCACATCCTGCTTTAAAACACTGGCATCAGAAAGGACAGACACACATAAATAAGAAAGACCTAACAGAACCCTTATTGTACTAGTTAGAGCCTCAACCCTCAGACCCACATGTCTACAAGGCTCTGCTCATGCACATCCAGTGGCAGAACTGGAGCCTTGAACAGAATCGCAGGCATCTTCCAGTAGATTAGCAGTTGGTGCCATACACACAGTATTTCTGACATTAAAAAGCAAAACTTCTGGTAAATCATTTTATTTTCTTTTTTTAAAAGTGTCCTCTGTGTTAGGAAATAAAAGTGAAAGAAATAAAAAGGATGGAAACAAATGTATACCCATCTACAATAACTATAAAATAGGTAAGTACTTACCTCCAACATTTCACTTAAACGTACATCAGTTCTTTGCTAAAAATTGACAGGAAAAAAAAAAAGAGCCATAAGAAAACTACATAATTAAGAAAAATATTTTTTACTATTAAAAAAAATCTGCACATACCAGTGTTTTTATTGTTCTCAGAGACTTTAGCAGTCCAATCAGCAACTGTCGTTTTCTTTGATTTGCAAGAAGTCCCAAACTAGCTTGAGTAAAGCCTTCCTTTGCAATATTCAGGTGTCTGCAGAAGTTAACAACACACAGAATAGTCTTGTAAAATTATTTATTTTGCATATTAGCTATCAAATAGTCTAACAGGTAGGTCTCAATGCACATTAGAAACTCTGAATGACCAGCACTGCTACTGAAATTCAGCAATTACAGTGACACTAGAGGGAAATTAGAAAGGTGCATTTATCCTTTATCTGGAGTTTGTTTTTAGGTCAATGGGTCCATTCCAATAGGAGGCAGAACTTTCAGTTCACACTTTGGACTTAAGTACAGGAATTTACTAGTAATTTTGTGTTAGTACTGACATCAAAAATAGGAAATAGTTCTAATAAAAGTAATCATTAGTTCATATTAAAGTAAATGAAGGGGTTTCTTTTTGGGAGGGGGGAGGGAGAGTAATTGTGTTTTTAAACCATTTTATTCCCTTTCAATCTCTGAACAGCAGACAAGTGTGTCACTAAGTATGTACCATACCTTCTTCCATTTGTGCAAATGACTGCAGCTAACTGAAGACCAGTTTGTAAAGATGTAACTCGTTCAAGTTCCTACAGAGAAGCAATATTTCAATTTACTCTTCCAAGAATTATACATTGTTGTGTAAAACAAGTCAGATGCTCTCACCAATCTCAAAGTAATTTACATAAACCTATAATCTAGTCCCACATTTCTCAAGATACAATATATTTCAATTGCCTAATCAGTAAAGGCCAAAGCACTGATGGCATAATGTGATGTTAGAGTTTCCATAAAGGGAAATAAGACAATTTAGAGGTTCTGCAGAAACACTTTTACGGTCACCCACACACAAAAAACAAAAACAAAAAACAAAAAAAACCAAGTATCTTCAAAAGAGAATTATTTGGAATCCATTTTTACTGAAGTTGAAAACTCAACATAAAATAGTTTTACTATATTTATATATTGCAACATTTTCACAAGAATAATATTATTGTCATTAATGAAGTTCAGCCTAATGGAATGATCAAAGCTTCAGGCACACACACAAAGTTTAATTTGCATTAATAAACCAGATATTGGCAAAGCAGGCAAATATGCTATACACAATATTTTGTTTCACAATATTTAGGTATTCACTAGCAATTCAGTACATATCACTTTGCAATGACCCTTAACTGTGACGCACTGAATTTAGGCTGTGACCACTTCAGGGCAAGGAACGCAGCTTTAAGTTTTTTTGTGAAATTCCTACTATATTTTGGGGCTCTTAAAAATAATCACCAGGGATTTTAAACAGCTATTACTTTATCTTTATTTGGCAATACATCGTAGAAAGGTTTGCACACCCCCTATGTAAAAAAAACCTGAACATTTAAAAAAAAAGTCTATTGCACTTGTGACAGGGTGTGCATACCCTTCACTAGACAAGAAAGGATTAACTCCACATTATGGGCAGAGGAAGTCCCACCCCCATCAGACCATGCTGGGCATGCTCCAACTGCTTTTCCAGTATAAAAGGGAGCAGACTAGCTCAGTCTAGGCCAGGGGTGGGCCATCTTTTTGGCCTGAGGGCCACATCTGGGTGGGGAAATTGTACGCAGGGCCATGAATGTAGGGCTGGGGCAGGAGGTTGTGGTGCGGGAGGGGGTGTGGTGTTCAGGAGGGGACTCGGGGCAGGGGGTTGGCGTGTGGGGTGCTGGAGGGGTTTGGGGTATGGGCTCTGGCCCGGCACCGTTTACCTCGAATGGCTCCAGGATGGCAGCAGCACGCAGCAGAGCTAAGGCAGGCTCCCTTCCTGCCCTGGCCCCGCGCTGCTCCCGGAAGTGGCCAGCATGTCCGGCAGTGGCTCCACCACATGCTGCCCTCGCCTGCGGGTACCACCCCCGAAGTTCCCATTCCCAGGCAATAGGAGCTGCGGGGGGCAGTGCCTGCAGGCGAGGGCAGCTCACAGAGCCCTCTACCCCTCCTCCCCAAGGGGCTGCAAGGACATGGTGCTAGACGCTTCTGGGAGCAGTACAGTGTCAGGGCAGGCAGGGAGCCTGCCTTAGCCCCACCGCGCCACAGGGCTGGCAATCCCACAGGCCAGATTGAAAACCCTGATGCAGTGGAGCAGGGAGGGCCCAGGTCCCCCTACCTCAGCCATCATCCCCCGCCGCATCCCAGGTGGCAGCCCCTGACTCTGGCGATTAGGCCGTGGATCCCTGAACCTAAGGGATCCGCGGCCAGATTGACTCTGGCCATTAGGCTGCAGAGCCCTGAACCCAAGGGCAGCCATACTGACTGCAGCCATTGAGCCACACAGTCTTAAGTCCAAGGACAGTCTGGTAGACTAACCACAGTGACACCACACCCATGATTTACCCCAAAGGGAGACAGGGTGTGCTCACACCATGACAGCACAGTATTTCAAAATGTGACAGGTGCTTTCCAAATACAGAGAAGGGTGTGGCCTCTACTTTAAACTTCTACAATACAAAATCTGATTCAAATTTAAAAATCTGACCTGAACTAACTAGGTCATTAAATCCTAAGTCATTCTAACACCATCTTCTGTTCAAAATAATCAAAGATATACTATGGAAGTAAGATATCTTTGGTTTAGAAAAGTCAGAAACTAGATCCTGGTTTGAGCAATGGCTTAAATTCTATTCAAAGATTGTTAGGTACAGTATGAAGCAATCTCCCCTTTAAAAAAGCTTTGAATAGCAAAGGCTTTTGCAGAGGGTCATGACTTCCTTTTTCATGAAAAGTGCATTTAATAATAAATCTAATCTAATAGATGGCATTCAACTGAAATATTTCTGGCTGTATGAATGCAGTAAAACTTGTCCTTTGGACACACTCAGATTGCATAGATTAGGGACTGGGATGGAGTACAGCTATTAGGATCCTAGGGACAAAACCCTCAGTCCAATACCCAGACTCAAGCTGGGCAGATGTACTCCCTTCCCTCAGCCAGATACAGAGTGGCTCTGCGGTGCCACATCAACCCAGCAGCTGCAACAGTCCTTTTAAAAAAAAAAAAAAAAAAAAAGTGCTCCTCTTCCAGGGAAGAAGATACCAGAGAATCTGCAGAATGGAAAATCCACTGGCCCTGTCTATTCCCCATTAGGCCCCACAGGAAGTCCTCACAGAAGAGGACCCTACTTTATACAGGGGATGCATATCACCTCTGTGACTTCCTTCCAAACATGCAGTGGAAATGCACTCGCTTCCAGGGGATCCTGTGCAGGGTGAGGAAGCAAGGATAGGATTTGCTGCTAAATATGAGCTATTATCATGAAGTATGGAACACAGTTATTAAATACATCCCAGTGAGTCAGTCGGAATGCAAGCACTCAACCCCTCAGATAGGATTCTCTTAGACACTTGCAGAATAGGACACCCTATTTTAAAGTTTGAAAAGTCATGATATTGAATCCAGAGACACAAATAGCTCCTGAGGAGCCCTAGCTATGCAGTTAACATGCTCAGACTTTTTAAACAGGATTATTGACTCAAACACACAACTAAGGGGCTTTTAAAGTGCCTCTTATTGGCCTGATAGATTTTTAACCATCCCTTTGGAACCACTGCGCTCTTGTATAAATCCATACATAGTCCTGTTTCAAGCCACAGTAAAAGGCTCTGTACTATGAAATTAATCCCTACTTGTAATGATCTGTGTGTGCACACAATAGCCCATTTGGCAATGCAGGCATCTTAAAATTAAGAAGTAAGATATCAGAAGAACATTATGGAATTATGAGTGGGGAAGGGTTTGTAATAGTGAAGCTGTTGTATACAATAAAAAACAAGATCCAAAACAGAAACTCTTTGTCAGAGTCTGCCTCAATTGTCCATAAACAGCCTCTTTAAAAAAAAAAAAATCATTTTTTTATTAAATGAAAATGCTTCTGATTCCTATAAGATGTCAGATGGGGATAAATTAATAGTAGTTTTCCTTCATAGGTGAAATTATAGTTTCAATCTCTGGATTTTAACTTTGGGATGAAAAGACAATACTTGTCACTGTCAGATCTCCTCCTCTTCCAGAGAAAAGTCAGGCTAGGAACATACTTCTGTGGGGATGGAGAAACTGTTTTAATGTTTCACTCTAGGATACTGATGGACCTACCTCATCTGACACTTCCAACAGACTATGACTCTCAGCCTTTGAACATTCTACCAATGCTTCAGTGGAATACTATGACAATGTATTATCAAGAAATATTGACAGGCTAGAATCTCGACACCCACTCACTTTATGCCTTACCAATGAATCGCCACAGTTTACAGATGCTTTGCAAATGATGAAGCAACATGGAAGAAAGCTGAAGTGTTAGTGGCAAAGGCAATACACTAACTCAAAGACTGCTGCCACAGACACTGGGTTATTCTTACACTGGGGAACAAAAGGTTGGTTGTCCTCTCCCTCAGCTTCACCAACCCTCATCCAATGCAACTCTTCAGAGCTGTGGACATTTCATACTACTGTGATGGGGGCCTCATTAGAATCTACATTCAATTGGCAAAATGATGAATCCAAGTTTCCTTGACTCTAATGGTCTAATTTGTTTCTTTGAGGAATCCTCACTTTGATTTGCGGAAAAGATGAACCAGATCCTGGCTGACCGGACCAATCTCATGAGAGCACTATCAGAATAAGAGGGTATTAAAGCTATCATTGAAGTCTCTTGGAAGTGCCATGTCCAACTTACTTGTCTATTGGACACACTTCTCATGACTTGGTAGGGACCAGTGGGAAGTTTGGAATTTGTTACTGATGAGGATTGTTAATGCCTTCTTCATGGAAGCAAGGTGCAAGCCATCCTTCAACATAAACAGCAGTGAAGCTCCTGCTCAAGCCCCCTCCGGCTGCTACTTCATCTATAGCCTCCCATTTCTGGAACATCTTATGATGATGTTGGAACAGCTCCCATGACATCTCAATCTCGTGTTCTCGATTCCTATCAGTCTGGGTTTAGACATGAGTTTAGTGTAAGAATTTAGTTCCTACTGGCAATGGAAACACCACACAACTACTTTTGGATTGTCAGCTGGAGAGTCAATGCCAGATTTGTTGGATCTATAGAAAGCTTTTAAAACCACTGACCAAGTAGTTTGCCTCATCTTCAGAGGCCTGTTTGAGCTAATGGAATGCCCTTTCATTACGTTCATTCATTCCTCAGGTAATTAGTAGTAGCAGTATTCTTTGACAGGCCTTTTAACTGATTTTGCCATTTTTTTTTTTTAAAATAGGGTTGATTTGCAATTGATTACTATATTGATTTAAGCTGCACTGATGGTGGGTATCAACATGACTTAAGTAAAATAGCCACAGGATATAAGAATTTAAGAGACTACACTCTCCCATTGATTACATGAATGATCCACAATTGTGTCTGAAAAACAGATCAAGTTGAATTACAGTAACATTAGCTGGTGTGATTTAATAATTCACAGAAGGCATTTACAATATAATACATCAGTTCATTATCTTACCTTAACATATGCAGGCTGCTTTTCAAGAATCAAGTCTGCAACCTTTTTAGATACCTTGAAGGGGAAAATATTATATGTGAGGTATCTGGAAAGTATCCAATCTCTATGCTGAAAGATCTGCATTAAGAACTCTGAAGATTTCCTATAATTCTTAACATTCTTAATCATACATTGATTAATACATATGCCAAGAAAGAAGTAAACATTCTAAGATAATGACCACACTTCTCCTGCAAATAAAAACAGATGTATGTTTACAGCTCCATTTGGGAATTAGTAGATGTTTTCAAATTAACCTTTTAGCCCTTTACCAGCTAAAGAGCACACTTGAGTAAAAATAGAAAAGACATGGAGCACTGGAGCCTGATATATTCTGTTTTCCATGTTATTAGTGTGCAATTACAAATTAACCACCTACACTGGAGATTAAACAAACTACAAAGGAACCTTTCCTTTCATACAAATACCATATTATATATAATTTATGCTAGTTTATAATCATCCTGTGCATGGCAAAATCAACTTAAGTTTTCCTTTAGTGTGCAAGACATAAGCATTTTAAAATTATGTTTTGCACTGCTCTGAATTAAATCATAAACGAAGGTCTATTCTATTCTGAGAATTACACCCTATATTAAATTTAAAAAATAAGCATCTTTCCAGCATACATACACATAAGAAAGGTTGAACAAGGAAAAAATACCAAATAAACCATCAGTAATTTATATAGAAAATCACGTTCAAAACAGTTTTCTTCCAGCAAGGGTTAGGGATGTTTAAGGAGACAAGGGCTCAGCACTTGAAGTGAGAGAATGATATATGTTCTTCTTAAGCACTTCTCTCTAACCCTCCCAAAGATGGGAATCAGAGGAGAATCTGGCTGAAGCAGTCAACCAGCTCATCCATCTTGTTGGCTGAGGAGAAATGGAGATGAAGAGGTTCTTAATGTGCTAACTTAACTGGGTTAATACCTTTAGGGATCCAAGATTATTTTCAGCCCCATATCACAATAGTCTTAATAAATATAGTAAGAACTACTGGAGCTCACAACACGTCAGTGACATCAAGTTTTACACACTCAACACAGGAGAAAAGAGTTTTACTTACAGCAGCTTGTTGTTGCTTTAATTTGTCTCTGTATTCTTCCATTTCTTGGAGACTAAGAACTGGAGGAAGCTTCTGTATGTAGAAGACAAAATTAAAACCAATGAAAAATGAATGTAGATGAAGTGTACAATAATAAATAAATGCATTTAGGAAACAATGTTATGCTGTCACAATCTAATCTGCATTTAAAGTAAGATAACGATAAACAATGAAAAGTCAGAGTTACATTATGGTGAGTATCCAGTAATGGATAATCAAAATCTCAGAGAGCTTTTTCTTGCATTCAACAGATTATGTGCACATACACCCCGACCGCAGAATCAACACAACATATTGTAATTTTGGTTACTAACAAAATAAAGCCAAAAATACAGTTTTTCTGCCAAATCTAATCAATTTCCCAGTTTTGATTATTCTGGCCATTTCATAAGCAAATTTGATCTCTGAACTGTTTGGAAGCACAATGGGCCTGATCCTAAAGCCACTGAATCCAATGGGAAGATTCCCATTGATATCAATGGGCTTTGGATCAGTCCCAGAAAAATCTTAATTCTGGGTTAAGGCAAAAGAGAAAAGTCACACAAATATTGAAGTCAAGATGAAAGGGTGAACATTGACTAAAATAAATGTCATTGATTAATGTCTTTTAGAATACTGACTTTTTGGTGGGAGGGAGAGGGGGAGAAGGAAGACTTCTTACCTCCAACTCATACTTCACAATATCAAAGGAATCATTGGAAAAATACACTTCTTCAATGCTGTTAATTATTTCTTGCTGGGCTTGAGGATCGGTTGGTTGTTCCCGGAGTTCTCTCAGCTCCTCCTTAACAAAAATATTGATTTTAGTAAATGTTACTACATAGAAGGAACATTGCACTCTCAAGACAACCTGCTTTCCAAAGCCATTACACAAGTGAGAGAGCCCTGGGTACAAAAACAGAAACAGCTGTATTGTTCAGTCTGTTCCAAATATTGGAAGTGGGAGACTATCCAAATAGCAGAACTCATGCTATACTGCAGTGAATTGCCTTGTTATCGCTGTACCAATATACATTTTGTTCATGAAACATGGTACAAATGTCTATGGGGTCATGTCTTTCCCTGGGTGTTCACAATACTTAAGGAACACTCAAAATAAAGCAAAATAGATCGGGGGCTATCTTTCAGAAGTGCTGAGCACTCACCACTTCAATTGAAGTCACAAGGAACCATGTAAGTACTCGGCACTACTTCAAATCACGTCAAAGGGGTTGGGTTTAAAGGCAAAGTTAACAAGCAGAGTCTTTCCTAAATAAATGATAGACATTCTCTGTTAAAATATTGTGATTTGTTATGTTCCTGAAAGAATCGGACAAAGTACAGTACAGCAGTCTATTTCCATGAGCTAAATTGTTTCAGAATATTTCAAAATGAATTAAATATATTTGAAAACTAAATAGAGAGATTTGCCCTCAAAGTTAGCTTTTCTAGTTTAAATAAGCTGAGGGAATATTTGTATAAAAGATTCATGTTGACTATTTCTTAGACGTTAGTGTATTAATTTCTTAGGAGGGAAAAATGACCAGACTAATGTTAGTGAGCTTCGAGTAAGTTAGAACACACACACACACACACACACCAGAAAGATGAGGACATAAATCGGTGACCTAACTCCTCTACAGTCAGTTAATATTCAAAGAATCAGCAACATATCTATTAGATAGCAAAGAATCATGCCACACAACACCAATCCCACTGGCCCCTGCTAATGTCAGGCAATATCTTAATGGTTAATGATAACTAAGATTGACAGATTTTTTTTTTTTTTTTAAAGAAGAAAGACATCCAACTTCTATCATTGCCCATACGAATTGCCCATAACCCTCAGGCAATTAGACAGCTACTACATCAGACACCTAACTGACAGATGATAAAAATCAGAGGACTCCAGAAATTTTGAATTGTGCTGCCACTTTCTCAACAACTGTACCCAAACAAGGTAGGTTAGGCAGGGAGAGGGATAAAAAGATCAGCCTCAAGTGATGATATAGTAAGCAAAGTCCAAATGAACATTTTTGAGGTAAAATGGTATTTTGCCATCCCCTAGGAAGTGTAAATCTTCAATACCATTGCTCCTTGCTTTAAAAAAAAAAAAAAAAAAAAAAAAAAGCACACAGACGCACACACGCAAGCTATGCAGTTGTGCTGGATGGAACACCAAACTGCATGTAGTGCCTCAGCAAGTAAATAGGACTAAAATTCGATTTGGTCCCCTCCAGACATGGATCTGTACCATCAGAGCCTCAATCCAGTCCACCCTTCCTTTTAAAGTTAGAAAAGCCTTAAGAGAACAATACTCTATTTTGCCTCAGATGGATGACAGTATGGCAGCCCAAATCTACCAAGTACTTCCACCTGCAATATTTCCACTCTGCAGAAGCTAAACGAAAAACCTCATTTGTCTCCACAACCACAGCACAGGAATTTAAACAGTCTCTCTGCCATCTCCATGCCATGTATTTTATTTGCAATAGGTTGTCTGTGTACCAATGGGAGCTTTCAGGAAGACAGACAGCATTTAGGAGGTATTTTGTTAATAACCATAGACAAATCCTATCATCCCCACCAGGTCACCAACAGAATGGTCCACTGGCTGAGCAGTACAATCCCCAATGATCCATGTCTGGAGGGGACCAATGCCAAGTTGTCTCAAAATGAATTTCAGCCACATTCACATGCTGAGGCACTATATGTGCAGGATGGAACACCAAACTGCAACCTCATGGCTTGACAAGTACAATGAAATTACATTTATCTGCAACTTCAGATGGAGGCTATATTAAAATAAAACTGGTGGCTTGAAAATAAAATGTGTGAGAGGTGAGAGTTCTTCTGAACAGAGGAGAAAAAATAGTCACTACTTGGCTCTCACCAATAAGAAAAAATGTGGGAGTTTCTGTTTAACTTTTTATTCAGGCAAAGTTACAATAAAACATTGATATACTACATCATACATTACTTCTTATATATTCAGGATCAGGTTAATATTCAAAGAATCTACTATTTTATTTTGGAAAGTAGATTTGGCCTAACCCTTTGCAACTTCAGATATCTACACACAGTCAACACCAAGAAATTTAAGCTAAACTAAGATAATATTCAGTAAATACAATGAACCATTTTCATCATTTTTGGGGTAAACCCACCAAATTCTATGCAGTTACAGAGGATGAATCTGACCTACTCAGTATGTTTTAATTATAAAGAGTGATTTCGCCTCAAACTTTGAGAAACTGCACTAATTCCCACTGATTAATTTTTGCATGTTTCACTGTAACACTAGCCAGGAGGACTGGAGTTAACTTGCAGTTTCACTCAAACTATGCTCAGACAGCAAATCAAAGATTCCAGGAGAGGTTTGCTCCTTTAATCCAAAGCCCTTCGTGATTTTGTTTTTTCCAGGGGAGAGGAAGACAATTTTTTAATTTATTGGTTTATTGGAGGGTTTTTCTCTCACCACAACACAAAAAAACGCCACAAATCTCTAAAACAAAAGAAACATTTTGACTCATCCAACAGTATGCAACATTCCAGCTTGTCAATTTAGGACTAGACAGTCTAACCACTAGTGTATTATTTGGTCAACCCAACCCTCATAATTCACGTTTATAACAGCTACAACATTTAAATACTTTTCTTTATAAAGGAAATAGACCAGGTCAAAAACTATGTCTGACTTCTGTGGAAAGAACAAATCTGAAGTCAGTAAGTTGTCCACAGCCAGCCAGAAGGTTTAACAGTAGCACACACTAGCATTTAGGACATCAAAATTAAAGAGTCAGTCAATCCTTTACTCCCCAGAGCAGTAGGGGTTGGACATGATATTAGCATCTCTCATGGAAAGTTTCTCCCACTGCCTCAACTGGTTGCAACTGGGCACAGAATGTACCTAAACATCCTCGGGTTCACTGTGAGGGACTTACAATTAGCATGGGGAACCCTGTCCCAGAGGTTGTTCCTGTTAGAGGGGTAAAAGACAAACATTTCTTAGAAGGGAGGAGTAACAGACTTGCCTTTCACAAAAAGCCAAAATACCACCCTGGGTTAAGGCTCCATAGCATAGAACACTTCACAAGTGGAGTTGTCCCAGGCTATGTACTAACTCTGCACATCTGCTGAATGCCCCACACCAAAGTGCCCAACTTTATAATCCACCCTAATTGGCTCAGAAGTCCCCTGACATAGTAGTGTGGTTGCACAACCACAATTCCACCAACAGGGGGCCTCAGTCTTTGTTCCACTGGGCAGAGACATGAGATTTTAGGCAGTAAACTGACGCAGGATTTTTAATCTACCAGTGGCCGTGTTTTACAAATACTTAAATCCCCACAAACCCTTAAAAGTCACTGCAAAATACAAACAAAACCTCTACAAAGAGAATCCCAATGATAAATAAATACAATAGAGAGCATGGGAAGAAAAAAAGTCTTTATATGCAATCAGTTTTGACTTTAATAGGCTCACTAAATAGTCCCTAGCTTCCCACATTATTCAAAATAATGTAAATTCATACTTTACATCAAAAGTAGAGACCCAAAAAAGCAACGCACTGAACATAAGAATGGCCATAATGGGTCAGACCAATGGTCCATCTAGCCCAGTATCCTGTCTTCCAACAGTGGCCAACTGTTTTTCTGGAAGAGTAGAAAGAGCAAAGGGGGTAACATAACAGCATGAAGTCAGTGACCCATCTGTACTAACATTTTTCACAATGGAAGAAAAATAAACCAACAGTAATTGCTTGCTCTGATATTTTGAAAAAAAAAATGGGATTTCAAGCTTCTTGAGTTGGAGACTTAATAGTGCTTCTGGTGAGATGCAACAGAGGGTCCTGTGGCACCTTTAAGACTAATAGAAGTATTGGAGCATAAGCTTTTGTGGGTGAATGCCCACTTCAGACGCAAGTGAGATGTGCTGCTCAAGAGTTAAAGTAACAAAATAGAAGGACGCATGATTACGTGAAATAGGTTATATCACTGAGTGCAGTAATTTTTTCATCTTATTTCCAGAAGTAAACAGATAGTCTCTTTGAAAATGTTCTGTTATTTCTTTCAACCCCAGCTGTTGTGATTGACTATGTTTAGGTGCCATCTAGTGGAAAACCTGTGAAACTGTAGTTCAAAATATACATTTACCTAAGAAAGCTTAGTTCAGGGGCAATTTTCACAAAGCCCTACTCTTCACCCAGATTTCTAGTGGGCGTTATGGATGCATGACGAGGTTGAGGAATCTACCCAAGATCAATGACTAAAGAACAAACATGTCGGTGGTCTGATATAAGCCATGGTCATCAGTGGATAGCAATCTTAATATGCAAGTATATACATACACTGGGCAGTTGAGCAGTAAGAAAGATGTTTAATGGACTGGATGGTACATGGATTGGTAATTGGATATCAAGCCTGTTACGTCTACGTCAGGGGTCAGCAACCTTTCAGAAGTGGTGTGCCGAGTCTTCATTTATTCACTCTAATTTAAGGTTTTGCGTGCTAGTAATACATTTTAAAGTTTTTAGAGGTCTCTTTCTATAAGTCTATAATATATAACTAAACTACTGTTGTATGTAAAGTAAATAAGGTTTTTTAAATGTTTAAGAAGCTTCATTTAAAAATAAATTAAAATGCAGAGCCCCCTGGACAGGTGGCCAGGACCCAGGCAGTGAGAGTGCCACTGAAAATCAACTTGCATGCCGCCTTCGGCACGCGTGCCATAGGTTGCCTGCCCCTGGTCTAGGTCATTAGCTTGAATCCAGCCCATAAAAAACAAGATAAAATTTATGTCTGAAGAGCGCTGTACAATAATTGTTACCATCTTACAGCTTTTTGATGGCTTATATGAATGACTTTTGGTCTCAATCCTGTTCCCAGTGAATGTGTATGCATAACATCATACACCACTACCAAATTTGGCATCCTTGTTGGCTCTCTCAGCAAAGTGGCAAGAACTGAATGAGCACAACAATTAGGTACCCTCTCACCCATAGAAGATGGTCCACCCAGGTCAGGTTTAAGGCACCTTGATATGGATGTACGGTACTGGTCCTGGGGATAACTGAAGGACTTCACTTAGTTTAGTGCTGGATTGACAGTTCTTGCTAACACACAAAACATGAAGTTCCCCAACTCTAGAGAAGAAAGCAGTACTGGGGTCACTTGCACTGATCTTATTGATTGGTTGTGGAATAGATTTGCATGTTAAGGGGAGATTGCCTGCATGTAGCTGCTATACACAAAAGAGAGGAGGAGGGGCTGCTCTGGATTTAAAAGCATGAATAAACCACTTTCATCAGTCTCAACTTCTGAGCTCACCAAGGAGGTTTTCATTGCCCGAAGACACATGTGCTCTAGTCAGGTGTAGCAAGGAACAGAACACATTTAAAGGCACATGGTTTGTTGCCCTCACAACACACTGTATTTTATTTTAAAGGAGTCTACTCTAACCTGATGCTTTAATGTCCTTTAGAAAATCATTTCCTAGCAGTCTCCTAGATAAATCATAGCTTTGTGTCAGTACACAGAGACTCCTGTTACAAGCTAGTTTAAAACTCAACGTACTGTAAAATATCATCCATAAGGAACAGGTGGCTGATTTAAAAACAACAAAATATTCAAAGGCTGGGGACTGGGACAGATTAATCTGTACTCTGGGCCACTGCAAGTGAAATCACCTAACTTGTCATCTGAATGTTTGACTCCAAAGCCAGGTCTACACTACCCCCCTAATTCGAACTAAGGTACGCAACTTCAGCTACGTGAATAACGTAGCTGAAGTTCGAAGTACCTTAGTTCGAATTAGTTCGAACTTACCTTGGTCCACACGCGGCAGGCAGGCTCCCCCGTCGACTCCGCGGTACTCCTCTCGGCGAGCTGGAGTACCGCAGTCGACGGCGAGCACTTCCGGGTTCGACTTATCGCGTCCAGACTAGACGCGATAAGTCGAACCCAGAAGTTCGATTTCCAGCTGTCGAACTAGCGGGTAAGTGTAGCCAAGGCCTAAGTTTTGTTGGTCTCTTTTTTCCGAGCTTTGCAATCACACAGAGGGGAAAAGAGTATTTTAAAACACTTGAATTTCTAACATTTTCCAAACTACTGACACAGCAAACTTTGTGAGATGGAAGAAGTGTTAAAATTCTGGACCTCTCTGAACATTTATATGGAAATTACGGATATGTAATATCCTGGATCCAGACCTACATCTAGATCTCTTTATAGAATTAGCAGTTATGCACTGGAAGAAGATGATTCTGCACAAAACTAAAAAGTGGTAATGTTATGATGACAACTAAAAGTGACTGAGAAAAGGGAAAGCAATACTATATTAACCTTCCCCAGAAGGACTACAGTCTCAGAGGTTGTTCCACCAAACATTAAGAAAAAATCCTGGGCTGTCCTACACATTCTTTTCTTGAAGACAAGCTAGATGGCTTGGTTCTCTTTCCATGGTCTGTGCCAAACATGCTGTTCATACACACACTAATCTACAAATAGACCTCACCATACACTAGGACTACAAACACGCCATCAGAAACTACAGCTCCTAGCCTGCCCATGCTCAACTGGACTGGTTCTCAGTAACTAAAGCCACCAAGGGCTAACCCAGCCCCTCACCGCTGAGAGGAGAGGATGTTCCAACACACTCTGTGCGCAAAACTTAAAGATTTGTTTCTTAAAGATTCACTATCCCCCATCCCTTCAGTTAAGTTCTGAAAAAAGCTGTCTGAGACATCCAACTAGTGCTCCAGCCCCACAAAAACTTAATACCCCTAATATTTCTATGGTTAACACACATTAGCAGAGGGGTGGGGCGAGCCTAGCATTCAGGCATTTTCACATCATAAAACTTTCTCCTCCTCCAACCCCACTTGCAGGACATTTTTAAAAGAAAAATCAATAATGCAAGTATTTTAATAGAAGATCTCATGTAAATTCATCCATCCCAACATTTATTCAGAACAGACTGAGATAAAGAAATTGGGGACAGAGTGAGTCATATGGCAGTCACACAGAGAACAACAGATACACCAAGGAACAGAAAAAATAAATTAGCATATTATTAAAGTGTGTGTGTTCAAATGCATTCATTTCTCCCAGGATGAAGTGAGTCACCTATGCATTCTTTACAGTTAGGAATTCAGCAGGCAGTGTGGTGATATTATTAAGATGTCTGTTCATGGACTGGTATATTTTTGGAAATTTTCACATCAGGACAGCCCATCTCCTATAAAATAGGCTCATATCACTTACGCTGCCAATATACCATTTCTCTTACCAAATGGTCTGCAAAACTAATCACATGTTCATGGTAGGAACACTTTATCCTGCCAGTTTTAATACTGCATGCATCCTTGCAGGATAACACTGCTGATCAGAGGGGTCCCTTTACTGTAAAAGGTCACCAAAACACACCCAGCAATGGAGAGAGATAGGCCAGTGGAGAATACTTCGTTGAACTATTACTGGTCCTGAAGTTGTGCATTTTTAAATAGACCATTACATGGTCAAAAACTGGATTTGTCTCCAGACATTTCCTGTATCCCTTGCCCTTCTGAGTCCTGTGTTTTGTTTTGACTTATGCAAATAGCAAGCTATAGATGTGGAATCACCACTTCAACTGCATTTCAGAAGACTCTGCAGGGATAAGGGGTGGTTTCAGGTGGCTCACCCTGCTATTTACTAGAATGCCTCACTCAAAAGTGGCTGGACCTTATTACAGAAAAGGGCAATAAAAATGATTAGGAGTATGGAAAAGCTTCCATATGAGGAGAGATTAATAAGACTGGGACTCTTCAGCTTATTAAAGAGAGGACTATGGATATGATGGAGGTCTATAAAATCATGACTGGTGTGGAGAAAGTAAATAAGGAAGTCTTATTTACTCCTTCTCATAACACAAAATCTAGGGGTCATCAAATGAAATTAATAAGCAGCAGATATAAACATGCAATCACACAGGGGGGAAAAAAGAGTATTTTAAAACACTTGAATTTCTAACATTTTCCAAACTACTGACACAGCAAACTTTGTGAGATGGAAGAAGTGTTAAAATTCTGGACCTCTCCCTCTCTGAACATTTATATGGAAATCAGCAGCAGATATAAACATGAGGCTATATCCCCCAAGGATCTGTACTGGGACCTGTGCTGTTCAACTTATTCATAAATGGAAAAAGGGGAAACAGTGAAATGGCAAAGTTTGCAGGCAATACTAAATTACCCAAGATAGTCAAGTCCAAAACTGACTGCGAAGAGTTACAAAGGGATCTCACAAAACTGGATTATTGAGCAACACGATGAAATTCTAAGTTGATAAGTGCAAAGTAACATTGATATGTGTAAAGCACACTGAAAATATAATCCCAACTATACATACAAAATGATGGGCTCTAAATTAGCTGTCATTTCTCAAGAAAGATCTTGGAGTCATCATGGATAGTTCTCTGAAAATATCTACTCAAATGTGCAGCTGCAGTCAAAAGGAAGCTAACAGTGTTACAAACCATTAGGAAAGGGATAAAGATCATAACACCACACATAAGTGGTGTGGAGAAAAAGAAGAGAGAAGTGGTATTTACTCCATAACAGAACACAAAAAACAGGGGTGTTACAATGTAATTAACAGGCAGCAGGTTTAAAACAAGTAAAAAGAAGTACTTCTTCACACAACACAGTCAACCTGTGGAACTCAATGCCAAGGGACGTTGTGAAGGCCAAAAAGTATAACTGGGTACAAAAAACATAAGTTGACAGAGGATAGGTCCATCAATGGCTATTAACCAAGATTATCAGGAATGCAATACCATGCTCTTGGTGTCTCTAAACCTCTGACTACCAGCAGCTGGGACTGGATGACAGGGCTTGGGTCACTTGATAATTGCACTGCTCTGCTCCTTCCCTCTACAACAACTGGCACTGGCCACTGCCAGAAGACCGCATACTAGGCTAGATGGATCATCGGTCTGACCCATTATGACCATTCTTATGTTCTTAATTGGCCAGGAAAGATGTGGATTTGAACTGGTACTGGAACCACACAGCTTACAGGAAGAGAGATCAGATAATGATTCACATCTACTAGAATATGCTTCCACAAATGGACTATTTTTAATGGCTATCTGGTTTCACCACACAAATTACCAGAAGTATAAATCTCAATATCCAATCCATATAGAATGTACATGTATTTAAGAATGTATTCTGCAGCAAGATCAGCAATCATTGAATCCTAACAACAATGTTCTGTTCAACAAAGTTCCAGAGAAGGATATCTATTGCATTGAAACACTTCAATGTTGATAAGCATGATGAAGTGATCACTAACAGATATGCGATTTTCAATAAATATTTTATATTGGATGACCAGCTGTCTGAGGAAGAGTGGACTGTATTTTGGGATTCTATCAGAGACTGTGGGAGAACAACTGGGACTAAGGAGAATGAAAAAAAAGCAACATTGGATCACAGATCATAACATCAAATTATGGGAGAAAAAAAAAAAAGAAGAGGTGCAGTGCAGAATGGATGCACTGGAAGGTCAGATCAAGTCAGTGAAGAGAGGAGGAAACCGATAAGGAAAAGAAACGTCATGACCGAGCAGTTAAGAGAGCCTGTCAGAATCATCATAATCAATGGTAGAATGATTTGAAGCAGTGTATTGATCTGAAAGACTTGACCATAAATGTGTATTTGAGACACCGAAGCTCCTAACTGTACGTCCATTATTGGTGTTTTCACCAGTTTAAGAACAGAAATGGAAAATACTGCCAGGATATTAACTTAAGCACTAGAATGAGCATTTTTGTGAATAAATGAGCAGATCCCACCAAAACATAGACTACAACTTACTCCAAAAAATGAACCCTGACAAAAGCGGCTGCAATCAGCACAGTCGATACTGCTATGCCAGCACGGGCTGCATGAGGAGTTAGCGTGCCTTGTGGAGAAACTGTATCATGATACAATTAGCAGTGTGAAGGTAAATAGTTATATTACACACTTTTTTTGTACAATCAGGAGTTCACTGAGAATGTGTTCTCTCACTAATGGTATTTAATATTCTAATAGATTACCTGACAACAGTGCTGACTAAGGCCAAAGTAGATGTGAAATTTAAAGATTAATCTTTAGAGGATCTCAAATAAGCATACAATTTTGTCTTACTTGGAGGGACTACTGACCAACGATAGCCAATGCTAGAAGAGATGTGAAGAAGTGCAGAATCTATGGGACTTAAGATCAATGGTGATAAAACCGAAGTTAAGCATGCCTCCTATAAAGCAGAAATGAATGACCAGTAGATACTGCATGTAGATGGCAAGAACAGTGAAGGGATGAACAGCTTTATCTATCTGGGTAGTCAGTTGACAGCAGGAGGTTCTATATCTGAAGAAATCATCTGCCTTGCATCAATAGCATTTCAGCATCTTCAAAGACCTCTGTTTGGGCAGCAGGATGGGCTTGTCTTCACTACCGGGGAAACAGACGCTGCTGCAATCGATGCAGCGGGTGTCGATTTAACAGTCTAGTGAAAACCTGCTAAATGTAAGGCAGAGCACTCTCCGGTACTTCAGCTTCCCAAGAAGAATAAGGTAAGTCAACCAGAGAGCATCTCCCGTCGATGCAGCGCAGTGAAGACACCAGGGTAAATCGACTTAAGTTACATCAACTCCACCTACATTATTCACGTATCTTGAGTAGCATAACTTAGGTCGACTTACCCCGGTAGTGAATACATTCCCTAAGATACGAGTGACACAGTGATCACAGTAATGATGCCAACTCCATTATATGGTGCAAAAACATGGCTGCTAACAGGTCAGGAGAAGGAACAAAAGTCAAAAAGTTAGATTAAAGTTACACCACATTCTTAATATCTGTTGGTTTCACTTTGTCACAAATGAGGAGATACTTAGACTACCCTGGCAAGTTGCAGTCTTGCACCAGTTGAAAACAAGATGACTGCAACAGTGAGGTCATGTCCACCATACAGGAGATGGTACACTTTTACAGAAGGTTTACTGAGCTGAGATCGAAGGAAGCAGAGCACAAGGCTGGCCACAAATAAGGTTGGAAGAAATAATTTTGGAGAGATTTCAGAAGCCTAAACCCTCCCACATTGACTATTGCCAAAAGACAAAAGTTCAAGTTCTGCCATCCGTGTCTCGCACGCATACAGAAAAATGGAGATGACCAATGCATGCAGCAGTTTCAGTTTGGATTCCAGGGAGATGTTCTTATTCCTCCAGATTGGCTTTAGCTTTGCCACTGCTGCTGTTTGCGCAGTTCTTGCCCAAATTTCTGCCTTGTATCCTTCATTAGTGATGATTGCCCCCAAATACTTGAACTGTTTCACTGTCTCCAGCACTTGTCCACTGACAGTGATATGTGAACTGATCCCATCACATTTGTCTGTTATCAGCTTGGTTTTCTCTGCACTGATTTCCATGCCATATTTTGCGGAGGTTTCATCCAATCATTTCACAAGGTTGGCAAGTTCATCTTCGCTGCCTGCCAGGCCATCAACGTCATCAGCGAACCGAAGATTTGAGATAGTTAGCCCCCCAATGCTGACTGATCTTCTAAGGCATCAGTCATTATGCGCTCCAAGTATATGTAGAACAGTGTGAGCGGAAGAAGGCAGCCTTGCCGGACTCCAACAGTGGTGAGAAACCACTCTCCTATTGTGCCATTGACGAGAACAGCACTGCTGGCCTTGGCATACAGTTGTTTAATGGTAAGAATAAGCTTACGACCAACATTGTACTTCTTCATGGTTGCCCAGAGAGCTTCGCACCATACTCTGTCAAACACCTTCTTGAAGTCAACAAAAAGACATGGTAGATGTCCTGCTGGTATTGTAAGTACTTCTCACATAGAACACAAAGGATGAAAATCTGTTCTGTGGTACTTCTTCCGGCATGAAAGCCAGCCTGTGCTTCAGCTATGATGTTGTCCGCTTGTGGCTTCAATCTGTTCAATATGACTTTCAACCTCACTTTGCTGGGATGGCTAATTAAGCTTATAGCCCAGTAATTTTGACACAATTTCAGGCTTCCTTTCTTTGGCAGAATGATGATTAGTGACTGGGTCCATGTGGAGGCCATTCTGCCAGATCTTGGTGAGTACATCTATTACTATTTCTCCTCCAAAATTTCATCAATTCGGCTGGGATGTTATCAATACCTGTAGCCTTTCCGTTCTTGAGTGATTTCACAGCTGCGTCCACTTCTTCACGCAGTATTGGAAAGTCATCCTCCTCCGTTGAATCTGGACTTTAAGACACTAGAATCTCCATTTGTCTGCTGGTTGTATAGATTAGATCAGTAGTTTGTCCACCTATTGGTGATGTCTCATTCTTCTGTAAGACTGTTCCCTTGCTTGTCTTGAATTGCATTACCTTTGGTCCATCTTTCCTTCGTCAGATCTTTTACAGCCTGGAAGGCTCGTTTGCTATTTTTATTATTGATACGCTCTTCAATTTTAGAGCATTGTTTTTCAATCCATATCTCCTTGGCCACCTTCATTCCTTTCTTGATCTTTCTGCCAATTGCTCTGTATTTATCAACTCCCCCAGTGCTGTTCTTGTCTCTCTTAAGTTCTCTTCTAATGTCACACATTCGTAGTATTTCATTTGTGACCCATGGTTTTATCTTCTTACGATGTTTCCCAAGGATGTCCACTGCTGCCTCATTCATTACAGCATTGAAATTGTTGGTCATTGTTGCTACATCTTCCTCTAGAACAAGCAACGGGGCAAATTTTCCACAGATCATTGCTTGGAATGACTCTGCAATGTTTTGATCTGAGTCTTTCTAAGTCAAACTTGGTTCTGGTGAACTTTGGCCTGATGATTTTCCTTAGCCGCAGCCAAAAACTTAGCATCACAAGGTCGTGATCACTTCCAATATCAGCACCAGGGAAGCTCCTTGTTTTAGCTCTGTTAATCCCAGAACGAAGTCAGTTTTACACCATGATGTAGTCGATCTGGCTGTGATGTAGACCATTAGGAAGGCAAAAAAAAAAAAAAAAAAAAAGAATTTGAAGAACAGCTAGCCAAAGACTCAAAAAGTAGCAGCAAAAATATTTTAAAGTACATCAGAAGCAGGAAGCCTGCCAAGCAACCAGTGGGGCCACTGGATGATTGAGATGCTAAAGGAGCGCTCAAGGATGATAAGACCACTGTGGAGAAACTAAATTAATTCTTTGCATTAGTCTTCAAGGCTGAGGATGTGAAGAAGATTCCCAAACCTGAGACATTATTTTAGGTGACAAATCTGAGGAACTGTCCCAGATTGAGGTGTTATTAGAGGAGGTTTTGGAACAATTTGATGACTTATTACTGTTTAATTTGTCAGGACCTGATGGTATTCACCCAAGAGTTCTGAAGGAAATCAAATGTGAAATTGCAGAACTACTAACTGTGGTTTGTAACCTATCATTTAAATCAGCTTCTGTATCAAATGACTGGAGGATAGCTAATGTGACGCCAATTTTTAAAAAGGGCTCGAGAGGTGATCCTGGCAATTACAGACCAGTAAGCCTGAGTTCAGTACCAGGCAAATTAGTTGAAACTATAGTAAAGAATAGAATTGTAAAACACACATATATTAACATAATTTGTTGGAGAAGAGTCAACATAATTTTGTAATGGGAAATCATGCCTCACCAATCTACTAGAATTGTTTGAGGAGGTCAACAAGAACGTGGACAACGGGGATCCAGTGGATATAGTGTACTTAGATTTTCAGAAACTCTTTGACAAGTTCCCTCATCAAAGGCTCTTAAGCAAAGTAAGCTGTTATGGGATAAAAGGGAAGGTCCTCTCAGGGATCAGTAACTGATTAAAAGATAGGAAACAAAGGGTAGGAATAAACGGTCAGTTTTCAGACCGGAGAGAGGTAAATAGTTGTGTCCCACAGGGGTCTGTATTGGGACTAGTCCTATTCAACATATTCATAACCCCTTTTTCCAGATCATTTAACAGAGAGGTGGCAAAATTTGCAGATGATACAAAACTACTCAAGACAGTTAAGTCTCAAGCAGACTGTGAAGAGCTACAAAGGGATCTCACAAAACTGGGTGACTGGGCAACAAAATGGCAGATGAAATTCAATGCTGATAAATGCAAAGTAATGCCCATTGGAAAACACAATTCCTAACTATACATATAAAATGATGGGGACTAAATTGGCTGTTACCACTCAAGAAAGATCTTGGAGTCATTGTGGACAGTTCTCTGAAAACATCCACTCAATGTGCAGCAGCAGTCAAAAAAGCTAACAGAATGTTGGGAATCATTAAGAAAAGGATAGATAATACAACAGAAGATATATTGCCTCCATATAAATCCATGGTACACCCACATCTTGAGTACTGTGTGCAGATGTGGTTACCTCATCACAAAAAATATATATTGGAATTGGAAAAGGTTCAGAAAAGGCAACAAAAATTATTAGGAGTATAGAGCAGCTTCCATATGAGGAGAGATTAATAAGACTGGGACTCTTCAGCTTATTAAAGAGAGGACTATGGATATGATGGAGGTCTATAAAATCATGACTGGTATGTAGAAAGCGTTATTTACTCCTCATAACACAAGAAGTAGGGGTCACCAAATTAAATTAATAGGCAGCAGGTTTAAAATTAACAAAAGGAAGTATTTCTTCACATAACGCACAGTCATCTGTGGAACTCTTTGACAGAGGCCTTCATAACATCCAAGACTATCACGGGATTCAAAAGAACTAGATAAATTTATGGAGGATAGGTCCATCAATGGCAATTAGCCACGTTGGGCAGAGATACTGTCCCTAGCCTCTGTTTGCCAGAAGCTGGGAATGGCCATAGGGGATGGATTGTTTGAGGATTGCTGTTCTGTTAATTTCCTCTGGGGCACCTGGCATTGGTCACTGTTGGAAGACAAAACACTGAGCTAGATGAATCTTTGGTCTGACCCAATATGGACGTTCTTATGTACCAAACCACATACCTAACCAGTGCCCATGCTTCTATATTTGACTGAAGATGGCATTAAAGTTCAGCATTACAACATGAGTTAAAGGAGGTTAGCATGTGTATTGTGTGGCTTTGTATGCTAGAAAATTTCCATCCATTTCAATCTGAGTTGGAGAGTCTGTTAGTATGATTAATATAATGCTGATTGAAATATAATGGTTGTGTGTGTTCCATAAGATACCCTTAACAGAACTTAAAAAAAAAAAAAAAAAAAAAAAAACCACAAGGATTGGCATGGGAGCAGTTATTTGAGTAATCTTAACTGGAAACCGAAGCGGTCTGCAGACCAACAGTTTCCGAAAACCAAGACCAAAGAACTTTTCTGTTCTTTGTATCAGCAAGGCACAATCTAACTTCAACGTATTCCTCCTCTTCATAGAATATCAGGGTTGGAAGGGACCTCAGGAGGTCATCTAGTCCAACCCCCTGCTCAAAACATGACCAATCCCCAACTAAATCATCCCAGCCACGGCTTTGTCAAGCCTGACCTTAAACCTCTAAGGAAGGAGATTCCACCACCTCCATAGGTAACCCATTCCAGTGCTTCACCACCCTCCTTGTGAAAAAGACAAGATATTATTTCCTAATATCCAACCTTACCTCCCCCACTGCAACTTGAGACCATTACTCCTTGTTCTGTCATCTGGCACCACTGAGAACAGTCTAGATCCATCCTCTTTGGAACCCCCTGTCAGGTAGTTGAAAGCAGCTATCAAATCCCTCCTCATTCTTCTCCAGACTAAACAATCCCAGTTCCCTCAGCCTCTCCTCATAAGTCATGTGTTCCAGCCCCCTAATCATTTTTGTTGCCCTCCGCTGGACTCACTCCAATTTTTCCACATCCTTCTTATAGTATGGGACCCAAAACTGGACACAGTTCTCCAGAGGAGTCCTCACCAATGTCGAATAGAGGGGAATGATCATGTCCCTCAATCTGCTGGCAATGCCCTTACTTATACAGCCCAAAATGCCGTTAGCCTTCTTGGCAACAAGGGCACACTGTTGACTCATATCCAGCGTCTCATCCACTGTAACCCCTAGGTCCTTTTCTGCAGAACTGCTACCTAGCCATTCGGTCCCTAGTCTGTAGCAGTGCATGGGATTCTTCCGTCCTAAGTGCAGGACTCTGCACTTGTCCTTGTTGAACCTCATCAGATTTCTTTTGGCCCAATCCTCCAATTTGTCTAGGTCCCTTGGCATCTTATCCCTATCCTCCAGCGTATCTACCACTCCTCCCAGTTTAGTGTCATCTGCAAACTTGCTGAGGGTGCAGTCCACACCATCCTCTAGATCATTAATGATGATATTGAACAAAACCAGCCCCAGGACTGACCCTTGGGGCACTCCACTTGATACCGGCTGCCAACTAGACATGGAGCCATTGATCATTACCCATTGAGACCGACGATCTAGTCAGCTTTCTATCCACCTTATAGTCCATTCATCCAGCCCATACTTCTTTAACTTGCCGGCAAGAATATTGTGGGAGACCGTATCAAAAGCTTTACTAAAGTCAAGGAATAACATGTCCACTGCTTTCCCCTCATCCACAGAGGGAGTTATCGCATCATAGAAGGCAATTAGGTTAGTCAGGCATGACTTGCCCTTGGTGAATCCATGCTGACTGTTCCTGATCACTTTCCTCTCTAAGTGCTTTCCTCTAAGTGCTTCAGAATTGATTCCTTGAGGACCTGCTCCATGATTTTTCCAGGGACTGAGGTGAAGCTGACTGGCGTGTAGTTCCCCGGATCCTCCTCCTTCCCTTTTTTAAAGATGGGCACTACATTAGCCTTTTTCCAGTCATCCGGGATCTCCCCCGCTCACCATGAGTTTTCACAGATAATGGCCAATGGCTCTGCAATCACATCCACCAACTCCTTTAGCACCCTCGGATGCAGCGCATCCAGCCCCATGGATTTGTGCTCGTCCATGTTCTCGACATCCTCTGTCTGAGCTTTAAAGTTGTTTGCCACACTTCAAAAATGTGTTTTAAACACAAGAGTTTATCATCCCCCCCCGGATGATCCTATTAATTTTTTAATGACAATTTTTTTAAATTAAAATCTGATTTATTTAAATTAAAGACAGGTTTATTTTTAAACAAATTAACCTATTTAAAATTAAATTTGAAACTGATAACCCATGTTAAGGGCTAAACATTATGAATCTATTAAAATAATTTAAATTAAATACACAAAATATTTAGTATATCTTTGCTGCCGAGTTTTAAAGAAAGTCAAACAACTAAACTGATGGAAGTCACAGGCTGAGCACCTGGAACCAATGTTGGCTGAAAATGCTAAATTGTCTTTTCAGAGAAGTAGCCTCTTCTGCAGATGCAGAGCAAATACTTTTTTCATTTCAGTTTATTCAATTCAATGGCTAAGTCATTCAAAGTTAAGAAACTAATTGGCAGCTGAAAAAGCAGGAAAGCTTGTTTTCCCTTCTAATCTATGAATAAAAAGTAGATGTCAGAGGATGAGATCTACTAATTCTAAAAACTTAAAGGATGTGGTGATCAGAAAGTTTAATTTACTAACTACAGAAAACGTTTCCTTTGCTTAATAAAATGAGTTTTAAATTCAAAACATGTTGTTTCCAGCACATTTAAGTTTTCTTTACTAAAAACATGCTGTTTTTGTGCATTTTAATTGAATTTGAATTTCCATCCAAATAGAGCTATACACCAATCACAAGTAAATTAACCATCTAGTAAATAAGAAATGCATAATACATCATTTTCTAACATAAAAATGTAAAAAATTAAGAATCTGCATAAATGTAAGTTAAGCAATATAACTGCTTAAATAAATATGACTAAATATAATGTAGCCCCCTGGTTAGCAAAAGGAAGCACCAAATTTAATGTAAAGGATATATAAAGTTGCAAACCAACCTGTTTTAATTGTTACCAATGATGAAACTCAACCTTCCTTTAGGAAAATAACCAAAAAGGATAAATGGAAAACATGATTAAAAATGATAGTTTAAATCAAGGTTTCCTGCTTAGTGATTTAAATCACTGATTTAAAACAATCCACCCTAGGATTATCTATGAACAGCACATGTTCTTTCCTGTGATTCATGCAGGCTTCGTGTTCTTCCAGTTTGGGCATCTTCCAATGTCATTAACACAGTTTTTGAAATTGGAGCCAGTACCAATATTTGTTTTAGCTAAATGCAGAGGTGCCACCCTGAATACAGAAGTATTCTCGTATAATAAGAGCAATACCATACTTGGGTTGTATTTGGTTGGGAAATTGTTATTCCAGATATCTAGGTTTAGGGCAAGTACATTTTATTAGAGCATGAGCAGGAAGTAATAAGCTTTGCAAGTTCCCCCTTGGAATTATTCCTACTGTTTTAAGAAATTAAAGCTCTACTTTTATATGCCCATGAAAAAATATTTTTTCTTTATCTTCTGGCAAAATCAGTGCATGTTTGTGTACAATTTTGTATATTATAAAGAAATAAATGATAAGAGGATTTAGTTTATTTCCAGCCCAGCTGCTTGATCCTACAATTACCATATATACTCGTTCATAAGCCAAATTTTTTTAGTAAAGAAGGGAAGCACCAGAGAAGGGGGTCGGCTTATGAACGGGTACAGAGAGGGAGAGGCGGGACACAGCCCCTCCCCCCAACAGAGGGAGCAAGGAGAGGCAGCACAGCCAGCAGAGACAGAAGGGAAGAGGCGGGGCCAGAGTCTCTCCGCTTCTGGCCATTCTGCTCTCCCCCCCAGCATCTGAAGCAGCTGCAGCTCTGGCCCAGCCCACCAGAACAGGCTGTGGCCGCGCGCCTGGCCCGCCGGAGCAGCTCCAGCCAGGCCAGAGAGCCTCCTCAGGCCCTCCCCAGATAAGGTGGGAAGGGATGGAATGGGGAGAGTGTGGGGGTCCCGGGATAGGGGTGGGGTCATGTGCGGGGTGGTCACAGGGGCTACTCCCCTGACTCCCAGCTTCTCCCCGCCAAAAAAATTTCCCCACCAGTTGCTGTCCCCGCCCGTCAGGGTAAGCAGCTGGCACGCCGGGACACTTTGTTTACTTAGGTTTACCTCCATGCCTGCAGACGCTCGAGGTAAACAAACCATCCATCTCAACCCACCAGCGGCTTATTCTGATCACCCGGGAGCCAAAGTTCGCTGACCCCTGAATTATAGGGTTGGCTTATGAACGGGTTATAAAAATTTTCCATTTTTACTTATCCATATTGGGGGAGGGGGGGGGGTCAGCTTATAAACGAACCAATTTATGATCAAGTATATACAGTATATCAATCCTGTTTGTGACATCTGTGTGTTGCTATGGCAACAAATGCACTATCAGTCCCAAACACATTGGCTATCCTGTACCTCTTGCCATATGCAATCAGATAGGAACTCAGGGGGGGAATCCAAAACTTTGACCAACTGAACTATCTTATTTTTACTGAAAATTGCTCTCCATTACTGTCATTCACATAATCAAGGCCAAAGCAATTCCGGTTTACCAAACAGAAAACCAGAATTTACACATCCAGAAAAGTAGGAATGTTAACCCAATGTTTTGTTCAGTCTGGGGGTGGGGTTCTATATCTTTCAGCTATGACTATTATAAAACCTTTCCTTAAAAACAAAAATGTGAACCCATAAAGCTGCTACACTAGACTGCTTAGAGCCCACACCTAGGAATTGTGCCAGGTATAGCATAGCTGGTCAAGAGAATCTTATAATAAATTCAGATTTTAACTTGTTCCTCATTTATCTGAGCGCCTCAATAAAACCTCATACACAATCTTTGGTAGGAAAGGATTACAGCAATCTATTTAAGAAGCTAATTTGTATGTATCACTGACTTAAAAATATACCCATAACTAGTCATTTAGAAACTCACTCACCTGAAGATATTAATAAAAAAGGTTTCTTTGGAAGAAGAGACATTTTTCAAAGTTTTACACTAGCAACACAGGAAAGACCAACAGTTTTATTTTCAGAGGTGCTGAGCATCCGCAATCACTATGATTTCTAGGAAAGTTGCAGATACTTCACATCTCTGAAAAAAATCAAGTCTCACATTTTAACAATAATGCAAATAAAGTCTGTTAGTAAATTTGAGTGCAGAATTCCCGTTAACTTTGATGGGATTCTGCTCATGGAAGAATTGCAGAATCAGGTCCCAAACAGGTAAGATAGTGAATGATTGTCACGTTTCTTACTTCACTATAAATGCCTGAGCTAAAACACTAGATAATTAAAATTAGCTTGTTTTGCCATTGTGAATGTTTCAAGACATAACTACCATACAGAAGTATAGTAGCTTGATATTGTATGTAACAAAAACAAGATAAAAGTAGCCCTGGGGTAATTCTTAGCTGAAAATACTGACTTGGCAAAAAAGACTATTTTAAATTTGACACCTCAAAACTGTAACTTAGTGGGTAGAAGGAATTTGTATAATTAAAAATTGGACCATGGAGGTGAGACAGTACTTTTGAGGTCATTTAATGTACATACTCCGTGGAATTAATGCATGCATACCACTAGAACATATGTTATGCATCAGTTCAGATGTTATGAAAGACACTAAAGATATGGGGTATTACATTTTATTTCCTTTGGGAATATTTTTATTTTATGTGATTGATTTTCTCATTTCCCTCAACACAAGCAGTGTATTATAAAAGGTACTTTTGTGTATGTTCAGAAGCTGTAGACAGTAATTTTTATAACTCATAGGTTAAAGCCAAAATGACTGAGCTATGACATCATTTACCACAGATCATGCCAGGTTCAAACATGTTAGTAAAATCAGTGGGGCAATGGACACAGCAAATCTTGGCACCAACACTTGGAAGATGTATTGAGAATTAAGCCCCACCTTTTCGCATGATTGTCAAGACAGCAGCATGTTTTCTGTATTTATCAGCAATTGACATTACCTGAGCAGTGAGACAGAGCAATTTGCTTTTCTGGGATCATTATATACCTCTAGTAATTGTGCTACTTATCTGTTGACATAACTGCAAAATATTATGATTAAAAATGTCCAACTATGAGGACTATACTTATGGTAATAAACGATAAAGAGGCTGAACACAGAGGGCAGAGGTGCATGCTGTACCTTCCAATGAGGGAGAGAGTATGGCTTTTGTAAATTTTAGTCTCTTAGGCCCGGTCCACACTAACCCCCCACTTCAGACTAAGGTACGCAAATTCAACTACGTTAGTAACGTAGCTGAATTCGAAGTACCTTAGTCCGAACTTACCACGGGTCCAGACGCGGCAGGGAGGCTGCCCCGTCGATGCCGCGTACTCCTCTCGCCGAGCTGGAGTACCGGCGTCGACGGCGAGCACTTCCGGGATCGATCCAGGATCGATTTATCGCGTCTGGTCTAGACGCGATAAATCGATCCCAGAACATCGATTGCCTGCCACCGGACCCGGAGGTAAGTGTAGACGTACCCATAGGAAGACCACCTGGGATTAAGATCAGTAAACAATATGAGAATTGTTGAGTTCCAAGAAGGCTCATCTAAATTTTGACTCAGTGCACATTCTCACCCCCGGATACTAGACCTTTTGCAGAACTCACTCATTCACCTTGTGGAAAAGAAAAAAAACTTCAACACAAACATTTCCCAAACAGATGGGAAAAAGAAAAGAGGTGCCTACTATGTAAAAAAACCCAGAAACATTAAAACAAACAAGAACCAAAAGAATATCTGTGGGTCACACCTTGCTAGGAATCCGAAAATTCTCAACAGGACTGAGGTCATGAACGTTCTCCTGTGGACTTTTGAGACCCTTAAAAAAGAAATGTAACAGTTAGTTAAGCTAGTCAATTCTATACATCTTGCAATTAAACCATGTTAAGAATCTTATTTGTAGGGAAAAATGTAAATACAATAGCTTTAACAAACATTACAGGATTGGGGCCATAACCTGCATCATGTCAAATATTTCAGTGGGACTAATAACATGGGTAATTTATTCAAAGTATTTGCAGGTTTGGAACCAGAGCCTGCACCACATCAGTCAAATTCATGACCAGCAAAGAGATTAGCATTTCTTTACAATTAATACTTACTTTCTATTGTACCATCTTGTCAACTCCCACATCTGTTATTCAGTGTTTAAAAGGTAAATGGAACTCAAAACATAATGTACCCTATTCTGCTAGTTTGATGAGTTAATGGCATCAAAAAAATTTAATTCAAATTAAGTGCCACCTCTTCTGTAGCATAATTGTCATTTCTGTATAATGGAACACTTAACTATTTACCACATAAAACTGTTAAACTTTTCCCTTTATATTTATTAGCGGGGGGGGGGAAAAAAAACAGTACACTCCAAATTTTAGCAATTATGTAATTATTGTTTCTTTCAAAGAATTTTAATCATGAAAACAGATGATGTTCTTATGATGCCGAGATTTGATATAGGATACAGGCTAGATCATCCAGCCAACTAACACATAAAAGTTTATTAAATGTTAATCATTTTAAAATGCGAGTCTAAAAGGCACACTGACGGCATGTATCTGTTCCCAACGTGTCTTCTGAATCAGGCCTGGTTAACTTTCTGATAATAGTAAAAGCTAGTTTTTTGTCAGAAACACAGAGGCAACATGGAGACAGAAAAGCAAATCGCATTCTGTTATTCTGCATGTATAAATTCTAACAGTGCATGCACAAGATTGAGAGCAAGGAACTCCCAAGTTTTAAACATGTCTCTGACACCAGCTGCCTCTGAGGCCTCAGCCAAGTCACATAGGGCCGAGTTTCAGACATACTTATCTCCCAAAACTCCCATTGACTTGTACCAGAGATACGAGTCCTGAAACTCTCTGAAAGTCAGGCATTTAATGTCTGTGCTTCAGTTTTTCCATCTGTTGAAGGGGTCTTTGTGAAGTTCTTTGAGACCCTCAAATGAAAAGCATTGTATAAATGCTAGCTAATATTACATAATTTCTAATAATGCTGAAAAATGCTTAAGTATGAGTTTGCAATGAGAAAAATCTCATTTTCATTTAAAGCAGACAAATTTGACACTGATGAAGTCTCTGGCAGGGAGTAAACAGATGATTTTTGCTAAGGGCATCATTTTTCTACTCACTATATTTTTAAAGTGTTTCACCTTCCAGGTTGAAAAAACATCAATTTTATTATGAACTTTGGAAATCCAAACACATCCTCCACCTCAATTGCCCTCACCAACCAAAAGCATTCACCACCTCAATGAGGCCAAGACTCAAAATATCAAGCAACCCAAAATGGTAGCTGAAAAATAAGAAATTCAGATATCCATTTTACCCCATCGTTATTTTTTAGCAGCACTTACAGTGTATCACAGTGGTTTTCAACCAGGGATCTGGGAAGCCGGGGGGGACACGAGCTGGTTTCAGGGGGTCCGCCAAGCAGGGCCGGCATTAGACTTGCTGGGACCCAGGGGAGAAAGATGAAGCCTGGCCATATGGGACTGAAGCACAGGGCCCCACGCCCTGCTATCCGGGGCTGACACCGAAGCCTAAGCAACTACACTTTGCAGGGCACCCTGTGGCATGGGGTCCCCAGCAATTGCCCCGATTGCTACCACCTAACACTAGCCCTGGCTTTTATATGCAGAAAAACAGTAGTTGTGGCACAGGTGGGCCGTGGAGTTTTTATAGCACGTTGGGGGCCTCAAAAAGAAAAAGGTTGAGAACCCCTGGCGTATGACACCATGAGGAAGTTCTTATTGAATGTTAAATGAACCCAAAGCTTTCCCAAAGATTGAAAAGTGGTATTGATTACATGAGGGGTGCCCAACCTATGACCCGCAGGCCATACACAGAGCATTTCATAAGGCCCGCAGCCTACATCAACACAATATACCAACAGCCGATTCATTAGCATTTTGTCATGTTTACATCATTTTAGTTTACACAAGTGTGTAAACAGACAATACTGTACATGGAAACAACCTTATAAAATCAATACAGGGGACTTTAAATCTTATTAAAATATGTAACATCTAGGTGGCCCACACAAGGTTGTGCTTAGGTTTGTACGGCCCTCCTATGTAATAAGGTTGGGCACCACTGGATCACATCATTCCTGGCCCCAGGACTAAGAATTTTAAAGTAATTCTGAAACTAAGCTTTCCCACACTGAACTAAGATTCCACCCACTCCAATGAACTGAATATTTTTTGTAGAATTACTTCATATTCTCACCATTCTTAATGTGTATGTTTTAAGAAAGTTCCCTTGCATTGCTTTTGACTGATTTTTTACCTCTGGTATTGAGAACCCCGCATGCAATCCAGCTCACTGCTGTGAATGAGGT